>NC_050454.1:16857977-16977911 GCF_903995425.1 Onychomys torridus
GCGTTGCATTTGATTGCAAATAAGCAGCAACTAAAGATATTAGTAATGTAAGCAAAGGGAAGCTCGCTTTGATCTTCTGTATAAAATCAGAAACACAGAGTCCACACCTAGGGCTGCACCTCATTAAATTCTTGGGGGCCCCAAGTTCATTTCTACTTACCCAGATTGTCATCTTCTTTCTAGATGTATGGGTCCATTTTTTGTTTCTAAAATAAAAGGCCCGTGGCCGTGTAATTTGCAAAGAAAAGAGGTTTGTATAGCTCATCACTCTGGATGCTCAAAGTCCAAGAGAAGATGGTGCCATTGGTTTGGTCTCATGAAGGCTCACAGATGGCTTACCACCATGAGAACAGCATTCTTGTAGAAGAGCCCACAAGATTCAGAGCTCATAGGGGGATACAGGAGACCAAGGCGCAGAGAGGACCATTCTTGTTCCTCTGTAACCACCCATTCTGTTGTGAACCGAGGAGATGTAAGGATGACTTTAATCTCCTCTCAGGACAGCTCATCCAAGTGAGCTAATTACTCTTCTCATCTCCGTCCCTTAAAGATCCCACTGCCTTCCAACAAGGCCACACTGTGGCTAAGCCTCCTATACATGAAACTTTGGGACACATCCTCAGACTCTATCCAATTCACAGCAGCCAGGGAATGAAGTGTAAGAGATAAAGAAGACAGAGAAGACCGCTCACATGCTCTTTTAAAGAAAGTTCCTGAAACACTCTTACGTACATTCAGAGCTGCGTCACTTGGAAGACAGGATGGAAAACACTGACTTTATTCTAGGTGGTCCCCAACTTAGTCTATTTTATGTTCTTTCATAATAAGTGTACCTGAGACTAGGTAATTATAATCCATGGCAATGCAGTTGCTTATGTTTGTTTATAGAGGCCAACAAGTCTGGTGAGGGTCTATGGCTACACTATCACACAGCAATTAAGAGGGCAAGAGGAGACCAAACCCATCCATTTGTTGGTTTGTTTTTGTTTTATTGTGGCAGGGTTTCACTATGTAGCTCCGGCTATCCTGGAACTTGCTATGCAGGCAGGTACACCAGGCTGGTATGAAGCTCACAGAGATCTGCCTGCCTCTGCCTCCCAAGTACTGGGATTAAAGGCATGCACCACCACTCCCAGACAAACTCACCCTTTTTAATGGCTCCAACCTACCTACCCGTGAGGATAGAGCCCTCATGACTCATTCTGCTTTTTAAAAGTCTCTTTTCTCTCTTCCTCCCTCTCTCTCAGAAAGTGTTTGATTAAACTTCCAGGGCATAGTCCATCAAGGTCCTAATCTCTTCATACTCATATAATCACAATTTTATTTCAGCATGAGTTTTAAAGGGAACAAACATACATTTACTTAAACTATACCAGCCGTATACATACCCAGCAATTCTGTGATCCTGTGAGAGGGGAGCAACATCTGTGGGAGACAACTGGGACTCTACTTCACCCACATATATGGATATATAGTGGAAATTAAAGGAGACAATATATCCAGAGCCTTATAAACTACTAGTGGGGTTCAATAGGTGTTTATCCATCAACCCCATCTCAGGGAACAAAGGAAGGTCTGAGGAAGGACCTGGGACCTCTTTCTCATCAATCACAGGCCTCCCTAGAAATGACAGTTCTGAGGTCCCAAAGCTACCATGCCCCCAATAACTGGCATTTTTCTCTTTTCTCTTACATAGGAGCAGATCTTGTGATTAATGAAGTGATGTGGTGGGATCATGGAGTATACTATTGCATCATTGAGGCTCCAGGAGACACGTCAGGAGACCCAGATAAGGAGGTGAAGCTCATCGTCCTGCATAAGTGCCACTGGCATCCTCTCAGGTCACGTGTCACTGTGCTTTTTTTTTTTTTTTTTTCATGCAAAAGTGCCCACGCATAGCAGCAAAGTCAGAAACAAACAGGTCTGTGTTACGGCCATTGGACTGGGCGCTTCTAATGGTCTCTTACTAGAGTTAAACTTTTTTACCAGCATATCCCTTGAACTTAACCTCTAGGTCAGTGGCTGTATTTACTAAGGTCTAGAACATTGGTTCTCAACCTATGGATGGTGACCCCTCTGGGGTCGAAAGACCCTTTCACAGGGCTTGCCTAAGACTATCAGAAAACACAGACAGTTACGTTACCATTCACAACAGTAGCAAAATGACAGTTAGGAAGTAGCAACCCAAATAATTTTATGGTTGGAGATCAGCACAGCATGAGGAGCTGTATTAAAGGGTCTCTGTGCTAGGAAGGTTGAGTGGTCTAGAATGTTGGAGTAGAGGCATCTCTCTAAAGATTTAGTTCATGCTCCTTTGGCTTCCTCTCTGTGGTAGATTGGCTGACAGTGATCTTCATCATCCTCGGAGCCCTCCTTCTCCTCCTGCTGATTGGCGTGTGCTGGTGCCAATGCTGCCCTCAGTATTGCTGCTGCTACATCCGCTGCCCCTGCTGTCCCACCTGCTGTTGCTGCCCCGAGGGAGGTGAGAGAACACGAGTGGCAGTGGGTTGGGCATGATGATACAGGTGCCCGATGCCCCACGCAGATAGGTTTAGCTTTCTCAGGTCAAAGTTCACAGTCGTTCCAGGATCTCCTTCATGCCTTCCTCCTTTGAAGGTTCAGAAGACAGGAGCAGCAGCCCTGAGGATGATGCTCAGGAATTTTCTAAAACCATAGGGAAGGGGGGCCATAACAGGATGTCTACCTATGAAATTCTTTTCTTAGTATGCAGATGGAGTTGGATCAACTGTTTTATATGGAAGTTTTTCCTTTTGGGTATTTGGGCAAGTCAACTTTTTCTTTCCCAGGTCAGAAGTGGAATAGAAAGTTTCAGCACTCTAGCCATCCCTTGGTCTTTTTGGCAATCTGTCCCCATCCCAAAGCTCTCCAAGGGCCCCAGGCCACCAGTCATCTAATTAGTATGTGGAGGATACTCATCATTTTGGGGAGCCCAAGCATTTTAGGAGTTGTAGCTTGGAAACCAGGGACAGAGACCAAATATGTTTCTTATTCTATTATAATTTCACAACACTACTTAGAGATGGGATGAAAAGAACAGGACAATCGAGAAAGCATTAGTCCTCAAACTGAAGTTCACACTGAATCTTGTAGCTGTTTTGGTCAAAATTAATTGCCGCTCCTCCCCCCAGCTTCTGACACAGGTGATGTAAAGCTTGTGCCGGGGAAGAGGAGAAGGAACAGAAACTCTTAGCATTACCTTTCTTTGGACTGGAATTTCATCCTATAAAAGAGAAATTTGGGACCAGCAAAATAGCTTAGTGGGTAAGGTGCTTTCCACCAAGTCTGACACCCCTGAGTCCCATCCCTGAGACCCGTATGGTGGAAAGAGAGACCTGACTCTTGAATTCCAACATGTGTGCCCTGGCACATATATGCCTACACACACACACACACACACACACACACACACACACACACACACAAATAAAAATATAATAAGACTCTAAGATGCCCTAAAATTTTAAGTTGCAGAATAGATATTAAAGGCAAAAGAATGTAAAGAATGTTCTATAGAGCACTTTGCTTAGTAAAGAGATGGGAGTTGAATCAACTGTTTTAACTGGAAGTTTTTCTTTTTGTGTATTTGTTTTAAGTAACATTTCCTTTTCCTGTAAAGTACCACATGGCAGAACAATCTGAGAAAAAAAAAAAAAAAAAGAGTAGACTAAAGCAAGTCCCCAGAGACAACCACTCCTGTCATGGTCCATGGGGAAGAAGGAAGTTTGAAAGGAAAACATGATGAATTACCTGACGTAATCTGTGATGTCAAGGTCAGTGGTCTGGGTCTGGTTTCAGAACTGTGTTCAGCGGTTGCCTGGCGTCTTACAGGAAAAGAGAAATAGCTTCCATTGAATGTCTGTTCTATGTGTGCCCTTTGCATCTACTTCCTCATGGATCTTCACCACAACCCAACAAAGGCATATGTCATCACCATTTCACAGGCAAGGTCAGGGAAGTCTCACAGCCAGGAAGTAGCAGTCACTTGCACAGTGTTACACCTCTGATTTGTGCCATGTGTCCCACATGGGAACTGTCACAGCCTCTGTGGACTAGCTGAGGTCATATGGACTCTTAAAAGAGGAGGAAATAGCCGAGAACTCAACATGAGTCTACAGCGCTTCCTACCTTTCAGCCTTTGGGACAGAAACCATGGAGATGTCACTGTCATGGGTGTAGTCACATGTGAGATAAGTCCTCACAGGGTGACTCCTTAGGCCACAGGGCATTAAAAGCATGCAGGACTAGGGCAAAGCTGGGATGGGTGATGGATGCATGTGATTAGTGAGCTGAGAAGCAAAGGTTTGGTTTCTCTTCAGTGGCTGGAGTTTGCTCATCTAAAAGAACCTGTGTAATGAAGAACTGCAGGCCATAGTTAAGGTCCTTGGATTTGATCAGACAATCTCATGTTTTTAACTTTCCTGACAAGTTTGGTGACAAGATGGATGGCAGGGATGATTAAGAAAAACTCTCTGAATAGGGGACAGATTCTGATGTTGTTTTATTTTATTTTATTTTTTTAGACAGAGATAACCCTAAGAATGTTTATAAGCAAAGAACCAAAAGGGAATATGGAAGCCCCATTTAAAAAGTGGGGTAATCATGGACAAGTGGCATTACCCTTGGGAGCAGAATTAGGTCTACCAAAAAGAGCTGGCCTTAAAAAGGAAAGAGACAAGAGTGTAGGCAGCCTGACCTCTGACGAGAGAGGTCACTCCATGTGGAGTATGGTCTGTGTATGAAGGAGAAAGTTGAGGGAGCCCACAGCCTGCCACAATTTCTGCAAGTCAAAGTCCAGTGCTGGAGACAGAGCTTAGTGGCTTTGAAGAGACCCCTGGCATCAATCCCAATACCATAAACAAACAAACAGAAGGAAACCTCCAGAAGGATGTTGGAGATTCTTGAACATCTCCCACCACAGTCCATCTCCCAGCCAGCTCCCACCTTCCTGAGTTGTGATGGGGGGCTAGAGAGAACAATGGAAGTAGCCCTAAATTTTAGTAGATCTAGATAAGCCACTTACTGTTGGTAAACAACCCTCATAGGACTTAGAGATGAACATTTATGAAATTGAGCCTATTTTTTTATATACAAGAACTAGAACAGCTTCTCTTATCTCTGAGTTTCTGGCCTCCCCTCCCCAGAGAATCTCTCTTTATATATAACAGGGAAGAGTGGGGCCTGGGGAGATTTCTCCAGTTACATAGACCTTGGCAATCTAGGCCCATTGCTGTTGGCTCCCTGTGAGGGCTAGTTCCTGTCCTTAACAAAGAAGATGCAGTCTGCTGGAAATTCATGGGGACCTGAGAAGTGGGGTGTCTAGGATGAGGAAAGGCATGTTTGATAGAAAGATCTCCCAATGGTGCCCATCCCGAGGAGGACCATTGGAGGTCCCATTGCTTGGCTGGGACCAGGAAGCCTCTGCTGACAGATCCTTGAGGCTAAAATGGGTATGGTGTTCCCAGAAGCTGCTGAGGATGTTGATGAGATAAGACTGGCCAGTTAGAAAAAGCAAAGGGCTGGGTGGCCACGGGGTAAAAGGATGGTAAAGAAGAAGGAGGCTTCTGTGAAAGCAGAGAGGAGGTGGTAAGAATGGTGATCTGTCATGGCCGAGGGAAGTTGACATGGCGGGGGTGGAGAAGGGAGTAGTGGTTTCAGAGGAGGGTGAGGTGTTGTCACTTTGTCTGTCCCTAGTAGATGCCTTAAACATTATACCCTGGCTCTTCTCTCAGAGTCAAAGTTGAGTGTTGTTTAGACCCTGTACACGTGTGTTTCTTCTAGAGCTAAGGCAAAAGAAGCAATTTGTTATAATAACAATGATAGTCTCTGTCTACTGACTCACCTTTTAGGCACTCCATATGTTTTGCCTCATTTAATTCCAGAAACTCTGTGAAAGATCTATTATGTCTAGCCCAGAGACTCTGAAAACTTCAAGTCACACAGCTACAACAGTGTGGCCCTCACAACCTTTATTTAAAGAAGCCTATCCCAGATGGCCCCATTTCTCAGAATTTTCCTGAATCTTCAGTAGCCAGCTCCAAGCTAAAAGAAACTGCACCATACCCTCTCGTGTATCATACCACATCATACCACAGGTCACTAAGAGACGTTGGGTCGGAATGCAGCTTCTGTGATCTCAACTTCCTCATCTGTTTCCCACATTTAAAGACATCTCAAGGCCAGGCGTGGTGGCTCAGTACTTAGGAGGTGAGACAGGAAGCTCATTATGCTTGATGCCAGCCAGGGCTAGAGAGTGAGACCCTGTTTCAAAAAACAGGGTCTAGGAGGGGAGAGAAGGGTTAACTTGTTTACATAAACTATTAGGTGTGCTGATAGTGGCCAATAGTGGGGCTTGCTAAGCTGCTCTTGCCCCTGTCTCCTTTGAGAGCTGTGGGTTGGTGTTAAGGTGTGGCAACTCTAGGAGCTGTTTCAAGTTTGCATTTGATTTCCTCCTGGGCTGTGACTCACCAATGGGCTGGAGCCCTGGACACTTTTGGGAGGTTCTGTGGCAGCCACTTCCTGTTGTGTTGGAAGATGGCTTAAGGGCCTCAGCAGCCCTGCCACCCTGTGTAGCTGGGTACAGAATACCTGCCTTCTGCCCTGTTCTTCTGTACTGGAGGGGGACTGAGGCAGAGCCGGGCTGGTTTACAGCTAACCCTGAAGCTGGTGAGACTCCCGGGGTAGAGGCCTGTCACAGTTTGTAGCAGCATGCATCTGCTCAACGCATGGATGGGCAGAGTCTTAGGGAGGCAAGTGGTACTTGGCCACAGATACCTCAAAATGGAAACGAAAACAAATAAGTGTTTGCATTTTTAATTGCACTTGCTGCCGACTGTGTGCTTCGGGCCAGCCACACGTAGGGGACCAAAGTGACATTTCATAGACCCTTGTGTTGCTTTTTGACATGGTCCCCAATACAGGATTACTTCCCTTCCATTTGCCTGTCCCATCCCTATTTGTTGTAAAGGCTCCACTCCAACACACTTCAGCTTTATGTATCCCTGGCCTTCCTCCTACGTGTTTTCCCTAACCCAGCACTGGTGTACCAGCTGGAAACATGGTTTAGCATCACACCATAGGACAATTCATAGCCTTCTCTAAGCCTTTTACTATGTGAGACTTCTCTGTGCAGCCTGAAGTTTGATTGACTGCTTATTTAGTATGTGTGTACTGTCTAAGCACTTTAGGTGACTGGGAGAGCAAGGAGCGGAGGATATGTTTTGAGGCTAAGGAGTTGAGTTTTTTAAACGTAGACCTTCCTAAAGTGTGAGAGGTGTAGCCTTTAATACAGAAATTCATTCCCAGCCCCCTTGCTAAAGACACAGGGAGACATTGTTCCCTTAACTCTTGTTTCCAGAGATAGGTAAAGAATGGGTTCCTGCCGGGCGGTGGTGGCACACCTCTTTAATCCCAGCACTCGGGAGGCAGAGCCAGCCAGATCTCTGTGAGTTTGAGGCCAGCCTGAGCTACCAAGTGAGTTCCAGGAAAGGCACAAAACTACACAGAGAAACCCTGTCTCAAAAAAACCAAAAAAACTAAAAAAAAAAAAAAAAAAAAAAGGGTTCCAAGGCAAGAAGCTGGAAGCACAGACCGAGCGAGGTGGGAGGTGTGGGACTCTGGCTGGCTAAGGGTCTGTGTTTCTCCTTCTTCCCCTGCAGCCCTGGCCCGCCACCGCTACATGAAGCAGGTTCAGGCCCTAGGTCCTCAGATGATGGACAAACCCCTGTACTGGGGGGCGGACAGGAGCTCCCAAGTGTCATCTTATGCAATGAACCCGCTGCTGCGGCGAGGTAAACTTTGCCAGAAAGTCATGGGAGGAAGAGGGAGAGGGTGAGGGCAGAGTGTGGCCCCGGGCAGAGTGTGGCCCCGGGCAGAAGAGCTGCATGACCAATGGGGTGGGAGTGAGTGGAATCCTGCTAAATAACAGGACCCCTTAATGCGATGGTTCCTAGGAAGATGTCTGAGGCTCGTAGTTCAGTGTGCTCTGCCCTTGTCTCCATTCAGATCTGTCCTTACGGTCCAGCAGCCTTCCACAGATGCCAATGACCCAGACAGTTGCTCCCCCTCCGGTGGCCAATGGTGTTCTGGAATATTTGGAGAAAGAATTGCGGAACCTCAACCCAGCCCAGCCTCCCGATCTCCGAGCCCAATCTGGCTACCCTGGCAGCATGCTGTCCTCTCTGGGCCCTGCAGAGGTTGTGGAACGCAGAGTCATCCACCTGCCCCCGCTGATCAGAGACCCATTGTCCTCCAGGACCAGCAACACCTCACACCAACAGCGGCTCAACCCTCTTCCTTCTAGACACAGGGATCTGAGCCAGGCCAGGAGGCAGCGCTATCACTCAGAATTCCTCCAAGAGCTCCAGGACCGGGGTATCAGACCCTGGGCCCCAGGGAGAAGGGAACTGGACCCCAATTGGAGTGGGAGGCACCATCGCTCTAAACCCAACGAGTCCTCCATGCCCTGGTCAGACTGGGACAGCCTGAGTGAAGGCCCCTCGTCCAGTGAGGCTCCTTGGCCCCCCAGACACCCAGAGCCCCGGGAAGGTGCCCAGAGGCCCAGGGGATGCAGGCACCACAGCTACTCGCCTCCCTTGCCCTCAGGCCCCAGTTCTTGGAGCTCTGAAGAGGAGAAGGAGTCACTGCCCAGGAACTGGGGTGCCCAGCACCATCACCGCCACAGCAGTTCCCAGTCCCCAAACTGGCCTGAGGAGAAGCCACCCAGCTACAGTTCATTGGATGTCACTCCAGGCAAGAACAACAGGAAAAAAAGGGAATGTGGAGAGGCGCTTGGTGAGCCTGGGGCATCCTGTGGAGGGTCGGGCATGGGCAGCAGCCCCTCAGCCAGCAGTCTGGGCCACAGCTGACACAGGTCCTGCAGGATCTTAGTTCTGCTTAACGGTCCAGGCAGGCGGGGGCACTGGCTTTTCTTGGAATGAAAGGGTCGAGTCAGTGCAGGGTGCAGAAGAGGCCCAGGGCTTGCAAAGGGCCTTCTCTGCCTCAGTGTGGATTCAGCCATCTTCTCTGTCCCGGGAGGCAGGTCAGGTGGGTTCTGCTGTCATGCAGGTGAGGAACTCAGTCTCAGAATGACTAAGCACCCCGTGGAAGGGAACTAGACGTGGGGTTCCAGCTGCTCCTCTAACCTTGACTTTGCAACTTTATTTCCACAGTCCAGATTAGAAATGGGCAGGGCTGTGGGTGTTTAAGTGAGCAGCAACTGTGCTGTGTGTGAGGATGAGGTCTTCCCAGATACCCCTGGAAAGGCTTACCAGACTGATGCAAACCACCCTTGGCCTCCCCGTTAGGAGTAAAACTTTAGGACGCTGTGAACACTGACTATGCGGGTCACTGTTTAGCAGGAAAATACACCACGTCAGAGTCTCAGGCTTTTAAAAATTAATTAATTAATTAAAGAGGCATGATTTTTAAGCCAGGTGTGGTAGTGCACAATTTTACTCCCAACCTGTAATCCCAGCACTCAGGAGGCTGAGGCCGGAAAACTGCCACAAGTTCAAGGCTAACCTGATCTACCCTCTGAGACCCCATCTCAGAAACACCATGACTTTAAGAAATCGTTTTACAATTAACCCACCTCGGTGCCAGCTGATACTTTATGAAAATACTCCACCATTGCTCAAATGTAAATGATCTACTTACTCAGAGGCAATTTACAGGCTACCCATGAATAGATCTTCTCAGACCAAAACCTTTTCCTCGTTTTCGTCTGCTGAGACAGGTCTCAGGACACTCTGAGAGGAAGTCCCAGAGGGAGGGCATAATCTAAGAACAGCAGTCTCTTATGGGCTTTGAAGGACATCAACATCATCATCATCAAATACACACACACACACACACACACACACACACACACACACTTTAAATCAAATACCTGTGTGAAAGAGCTAGCCCCTCAGGGGAGGTGCAGGATGTTTCTCCAGGCCCAGCTGAGATGGAAGAATGGTATGAGGAAGACAGTGAAGCCTAGCAGTGCTTCTGAAATCATCAGTGGCAGCTGCGTCATCTCACAGATGTATGTGAGCACCGAGTCTGCAGTAATGAGAAACTCCTACCAGCCCTAGGCGCTGAGCTGTACACATTTTGCCCATGTTGTATACTCCCTGCAGCAGCCCTGTACTATGAGGCCTTTGAGTTAAAGATTTGTTTGCCAATGGCCCTCTGCCCTGGGCGGGTCCCTCACACATCTCCTTGAGTGTCCCAGCTGAAGCTTAAGGAGTGACCTCATCCACACACGATATAGTTGCTTCTCTGCAATACGGTCAGTAGAAGGAGTCCTGGAAAGAGCACAGAACCAGTTAAAGCTGCACTGTCTAGAACCACCCTCACATGGTGATCTTTCTCATGTAGTGACTCAATATGCCTCTTCCTTTTAGCAGAAAAATGTGATTTTTCAAGTTTCTGGCACATAGCCAATAAAGAGCGAAGCCCAAGCTTGAACATAGCCCTCTGGTTCATAAGCTTTTTCAATAACCCACTGTGTTCCCTCACATAGAAGGCATTTTTTGAGATCAATAATGCTTCCTAGAGACCATAGCTTCCCAATTTTCTCCAAGAATCAATACCCACCCCCACCCCACCCCCCAGTGTTTGGGGCTCTGAGTTCATTTTCTAGAAATATCACCTTCTACTTACATTCTGGCAGTGACCAGAGGTCCAGGACCAAAGCTTGACTCTGCAGATTAGTTCATTTAAAAGATGCAGTTTGTTGTCCTTGTAGCTTTGCTGTGAAGGAGACTCTCTGCTGCCTGGCGCTCCATGCTTCCTTCCTCTCCAGGTTTCTGAAGGCACTGGAGCTTGGCACTTTCTGTATTGTGCACAGTTAGGCCACTAGATGGCGACGTTTGATAGAGCGTCACTTGAAGGTTCTCTGTTCCTTGCAATAAAAATACGTTATCACCTTTAAGTCAGGCTTTATCAGTGACAGGTTTACCATAACTTTAAATAAAGTATCCACTAAAAGATTTTGAATAAATATTTAATATTTTTAATAAATATTCATTAAGATATTTTAATCAGAGGAAACAGGACATAAATGTTTTTAGGCTCATGTGGAGCCCTCTCTTTCAAGAGTAATGTTTAATAAACATACACAAACAAGGACTTCTGTGCACATGACGCATTGGCAATCTAAACTAGGCAAGAAGTGCTGTCTGCTCAGTGCCCAGGAAAACATGAACGGAACTTCTGCTGTGGGTGTGCCCACTCAGCTTGACTCCAGCTGAGCTCCTGCTCACTGGTGACCCTTTCATTCAGTCAAAATGAAGCAGGAACTTCAAGCTTTTCACTCCAGTGACTTCAGACTGAATGGGCCCTGTGTTCCTAGCCTCCACAGACTATCTTTCTTTCCAATCTTGCCCTAATAGAATGAGTTCCAAGACCCTCTGGCATCTTCAAAATTTGGACTACATACATTTGGTCTGAGTGAGGAGAAAGCCATAGTGTTTGTTCCTGGGCAAACCTGTAGTGCTCTGTAGTAAATACCAAGTATTATATTTTTGCCTTAAATTCTTTATTAGTTAAAAAAAAATGTTGTATTGGGATCTGCAATCTTCTACTTTGAGTTTCCCTTGATCATGCCAAGGTCTTCCTGGATGAAGTCCCTTTGGTCATTTCCAGTGTTATCTTCTGTGCCAGAGAACATTCACCACAGAATATTCAGGTTAGAAACGTTGGCCCTTAAAACTCACTTTCCCAATAATGAGAAAGAGATTTTTAAAGCGATCTGATGCACATACCTATGCAGTGTCTTTAGGACTGTTCATTACAGGTCAGGTGTCTTGTTTTTTCAAATGAGATGAGGATGGTCTCCTTCCTGAACTCCAGTTGTAGATTGTCAAAAATGTAATGAAATGATTTCCCTCCCTGAAATGCATGGAGAGGTTTGAGAAACATAAACCTTAATTCTGGCCTCATCAAGTGAGAAAAACAAACAAACAAAAAAGGCAAACAAAAACAAGCCCACAAATAACAAGAGGTCTTTTGAAGACAAGCCATTGAGTTTGTTCAGGAAAAGTCTGAAAAATAACTTAAGAGCAATACTACAGTCTGAAGCTGAATGAAAGGGTCGGGGAGGAATGATTCAGAATATGAACAGGGAGCAGAGCTGTCTTCATGGTAAGTTGGGAGATGAACTGGTGAGGGGAAAGCAGGCCTTTTCTTCCCTCTACTGGAGACTTGAAGATAATACAAAAACAACAGTGAGGGCAGAGTAAAGAAGATTAGAAATTTTCAGAAATTGACATTGTTTGAGGAAGGCCATTGAGAGGAAAAACAATGGCACTATGAAAGGTCAAGAAATATGTAGCAGGTTGGACCAGTTCACCTTGGGCATTATATGCATGGACTGGAGATTGGGCTGCCTGTAGCTTTTGTGTTCTTATTCCTCAGGAGAGAGAGAGCTCCCATAGTGGATGGAGTATGGTCATTTAGTCTCCAGGCACAATGCTGCTTCTTGGATCCCACGTGTCCTCAGCATCACCAAGATTTCCAGCTGTGTTGGGAAGGACACTGCACATCTGTGTCTCTCAGTTGGAGCATAAATTCTAAGCATCAGATAGAAGAGTTTTCCAAAGAGGGGTTTATGGGATTAATAGCAAGTTCTCCCTTTGTGTATGCCCTCTGCATATTCCATGATCTCTGGCTTGTAAGGGACCCTAGCTAGGATGTGATCCCTTGGGAACACAGTGGCCCAAGTGTTGAAGTGGGCCACGGTGCTCAGGACTAAAGCATTTCAATAACAACAACTCAGGATCTTTAAGAAGAAATCAAACCTATTTCAGAAACAGGAAACCTATAGAATATTATGGGTAAATTCCCGTGGGAACTTCCTGTCCTCTCTTGAACTTCTTGGGGGGGTTTCCACGTTAAGTGTCCCTACCTGCAGTCCTGAGCATGCCCGAGTTTCCAGTCTTAGCTCATGCAGAAGTTTGACGATTCTGTACCTTTCACAGGCTCCTTTTTGTTGTTGTTGTTTGTTTTTTGTGTTTTTTTTTTTTTTTTTTTGAGCTGAGGATTGAACTCAGGGCCTTGTGCTTGCTAGGCAAGCGCTGTACCACTGAACTAAATCCCCAACCCCACAGTCTACTTTTTGCAACTCTGGAAAATCACAAGAAAGCGGTTTTACACCAACTGTATTCTTGTTACTTCTTTTTTTCTCTTCTTGCTCCTTTCCCCTACACTTAATTTATTTTCTTATATATAATAGTATAGTGATGCTGAAATCACTTTAAATACTTCCAAACACCACACAGTATAAGCACAAAAAAAAATAAAAGCAATGGGCTGAAGATTCCATCCCAAGTAAATGTCTGCTTTTCTACTTTGGGTCTGTACTTTTCTTTGTTGATTTAAGCCTTTCCCCCCCTCCCTCCACCCCTGCCCCAGTAAATCTCAGAGAAGAATCAGGCCACTGTGAGTAGTTCTGAAACCACCATTCTTCGGGTACTACCCAAGGTTTCAGGGTTGTGATGTCCCCAGCACTAGCATGTAGGCAGGCTTTGCTACTCAGAGTCCCAGGAGGAAAGAACTGAGCCCTTCCTCTAGTAGGACCTGTCACTACTTCCCATTTTCCATATGGTTGCTTCACAAGTAGATTTATGATTGACGTGTAGGCTTTCTCTGAGTTAACTGAAAGGAGATGGCTCCAACAATATTGATATTATACAAAATCAGCAATATCCCTGTCTGGATGGTTGTGATCTCAATCTAGAGCTAATTGTATCAACCCATTCTTTCTTCTCCAGACTCATAATTAGAAGTGTGTGGGGGTGAGGAAGGCGCTAAATTCCTGTTTGTCAGAGGTTGCTTTCAGGATTTTTGAAATATGAATTTAAATTAGGAAACCAAAAAAAAAAAAAAAGCTAATGTAGACGTGAAATTCAGTAGGTTGCACTATTCTGTATGGGGGAGTTGACATAGGCCCAATTTTCATTTTATACTTATATTCCTGAAGTATAATTTTGTAAATCAAAATTAGTGGAAATGGATTCTTATCTCATACATCTTGACCACAGTTTCCCCTCCTCTCATTCCTCCCAGCTCCCTCCCAGCTCCCCTCTTTTCCGGATCCACTCCCCCTCCATTGCTCATCAGAAAAGAGCAGGCCTACAAGAGAAAACAGTCAAACATGACAAAACAAAATACAGTAAGGCCAGCCAAGATTCCTCACACTGAAGCTGGACAAGGCAACCTAAAAGGAAGAAAGAGTCCCAAGAGCAGGCAAAAGAGTCAAAGACACACCCGCTCCCATAGTCAGGAGTCCTACAAAATCACCAAGCTAGTATGTGTGCAGAGGACCCAGGGACAGACCCATGCTTTCTGCTTCAGTCTCTGTGATCCTCCATGAGCCCTGCTTCGTTGATCCCACTGACTCCTAGAGTCCTCCAGCCCTCTCTTCTGCAGGATTCCCCAACCTCCAAGAGGAGAGACCTGATGGAGACCTCTGATTTATGCTTTCTCTATGTGATGTCTGGCTGTGTCTCTGCATCTGGTCCCAACTTCTGTGGGAAGAAGCCTCTCTGACGACTGACAAGGCATTCATCTATGAGTATAGCGGAATATCATTAGGAATCACTTCATTGTTGTTTGTTAAATGTTTTGGTTTTTAATTTTCTTTTTTCACAGTTGTGTTTGGTTCTACCCTAGGTCTATGGGCTTACCAGACTCCAGTTTCTAGCTATACAAGCAGTGTAGGACATGGATTCCCTCTTATGGAGTGGGCCTCAAGTTAGACTAGAAATTGGTTGGCCACTCCCGCAAGTTCTGTACTACCGTTGTCTCAGCATATCTTGCAAGCAGGTCGGATTGTTGGTCAAAGGTTTTATGGCTGGGTTGGTGTCTATGGTTCTCTTCCTATAGCCTGCAGAGTACCTTCTGGTGCCAAAGAGATTAAAAGGTAGAGATGAAGGCTCCATGCGGGCACCAGCTCTACCTCTCCATGTTCAATGGATTGTGTGGATGTTGTTGTTGGCAATGGGGCCCTGATGTCAGTTTTCAGAGTGCAACCATTTGTCCTAGCATCAGCCTGGGTTGTTGGGGATCTTCATGGGACCCCCTTGGCCAACAAATCAACCAAATGCAACCTGTCCAACCACTGGAAGTCTTGCCTGGCTATGAGACATGGCCAGTTGAGACTCTGTATCCCCATTACTAGGAGTCCTCACTAGGATCACCCTCATAGATTCCAGGAAGTTTCCAATGCACTAGGTTTCCACACCAACCCCAAATAGCCCTCAATTCTAGCTGTCTCTCCCAGGATTCTCTCACTCCCTCCTTCACCCCCCACCTGGTTCCTCCTGCTTCTGACCCCACCCATCCCCAGTCTACCCATAAAACCTATTCTATTTCCCCTTCCCAAGGAGGTCCATGCATCCTCCTAGATCTTCCTCTTCATCCAACCTCTCTGGGTCCGTGGATTATAGCTTGGTTATCACTTACTTAACATCTAATAATCACTTATAAGTGAAAACATACTATGTTTGTCTTTCTGGGTTACCTCACTCGGGGTGATTTTTTTCTCCTTTCCATACATTTACCTACAAATTTCTACCATTATCAAGCAGTTTTCATCCCAGAGATGCAGGGGTTCTTCAATATACAAAAACCAGTAAATGTAACCCACCTTATAAACAATTGAAAGACAGATACAAGGGACATACCTAAACACAATAAAGACAATTTACAGCAAGCCTATAGCCAACATCAAATTAAGTGGAGAGAAACTCAATTCCACTAAAATCAGGGAATAGACAAGGATGTCCACTCTCCATATCTATTCAATATAGTACTTAAAGTTCTAGCTAGAGCAAGACAACTGAAGGAGATCAAGGGGATACAAATTGAAAGGGAAGAAGTCAAAGGAGTGCTATTTGTCAATGATATGATAGAATACCTAAGTAACCTGAAAAATTCTACCAGGGAACTCCTACAGCTGATAAACACTTTCAGCAAAATGGTTGGATACAAAATTGACTTGAAAAAACCAGCAGCCCTTCTATATACAAATGACAAACAGATTGAGAAAGAAATCAGGGAAACAGCATCTTTCACAAAAGTTTCAAATATTATAAAATACCTTGAGATAATGCTAACTAAGCATGTGAAAGATTTGTATGCTAAAAAACTTCAAATCTTTGAAGAAAGAAATTGAAGAAGATCTCAGAAGATGGAAAGATCTCCCATGCTCATGGAACAGTAGGATTAACATAATAAAAAATGGTCTTTCTACCAAAAAGCAATCTACAGATTCAATGCAATCCCCATCAGAATTCCAACACAATTCTTCACATACCTTGAAAGGACAATTCTCAACTTCATATAGAAAAACAAACAAACAAAAACAAAGGATAGAGAAAGCAATAAAAGAACTGCTGGAGGTATCACCATCCCTGATTTTCAAATTTTGTAAATCCAGAAATGCCATGAGACAGCCTAAAACTCTGAAGGGTGCTAGGATGGGAAAGTGGGGTGGCTGAGAACATGGGGCTGGAAGACTACCACAGAATCAGGGCATCTTCATCACCTAGTCAACAGAAAGTAGCCACAATCTTTGATTCTTCGTCTTGGGTCAGGTCTGGTAGAGTTTCTCTTACAATGTCAAATAAGAGGGCCAGTGGGGGGCCCTGTTGAAGAAAAGCAGCCAAGGGGAGACGCTCTCTTCCCAGCCACCCTTTTCTGAGGAGACATTAGACAGGGTAAGTCAGAAAAGTCAAAGATAAGGTAAAGCCGGAAGCTCAGTCAGGGAAGCCTCTTTGCCTCTTGCCCTACCCAGAGACACCAAGGCTGATGGATAGAACCAGGAAAACTCACCTGCCAGCCTGGTCTTAGAGGCCATTTTGAGGAACCAAGATTCTCTTCCCATTCACTGGCCCAGACAAACCTGGGCAGCAGGGGACACCATCAAGAGAATTCTCTCACATCCCTCCTTCTTAAGAGATATGCAACACGTGGCCAGGGAAAATCCTTTCAGTCCCCTTAACCCCAGCAGAAGCCAGGTGGAGACAGAGCAGCACACATAAATCATAGTAGTCCACAACCATCTGTAACTACAGTTTCAGGGATTCTAATTCCCTATTCTTGCCTCTGTGAATACCTGGCTTCCATGTGGTACATGTGTATATGCAAGCAAAATAGAAATAAATTCTCTTTTTCTCTGATAATAGAACCTAGGTAGCACTGTAGATTTATGTGCTAGCTGTATGAATAAAGCTGTATTTACTAGGTAACTCAGGTGCAGATTATGTTCCTAGAATATGAAACCTGACTATAACTTTACCTGGTATTTCTCTGCTTACTTTCCTTCTATTCAGGAATAGAACCTGCTGCAGGGTTCAGTTTTGTTTCATACAGAATTATAGAAGACCAGGTAGCTTTGTCAGGGTGACCACCAAAATTCTTTGTTTCCATTCTGCACAAGTTAGAGAAGAGCCTTGAATAAACACACTCCTTTTGGGGTTTTCTAAACAAACAGGCGGTGTTACTTAACAACAGTACTGATTTGGGAAGGTAAGAGAGTAACATTAGAGGTTATAAGAGTGCTGGCATTCATAATGCAGGAAGTCCATTTCAAAATTCATAACACAATGACTCAAACTGCTCAACTTTTTCCTTTATCTTTTTTGGGTCATACCTGGGTAGGCTCATTTAAGAAACAAAATCTCTTGAAAACTGAAGCTTTCAAATTTCCATTTTCTTTCTTTTTGTTAAACTTGAGTCAAAGGTTTATCAAAACAACCAAACTGATAATAAAAATAAGGTCTGGGGGGAATGTCTATGTGCTATGGAATTTGACTAGCTTTATTTTGAGATAGCTTTCAACTGGCTATTAGGCGATAATAAAGACTGAACATCTAATCAACTGTAGGATACTAGCTGCCTCACATGGGTTTTGTGCCCATATACTGTTGTTTTTCTTTCTTTCTTTTTTTTTATACTGTTGTTTTTCATTAAATTCAGTAGCTGTCCCTTAAAGCAACTGCTGTACTAATTGGCAATTGCAACTTTGTGGCTACCAGTAGCTGTTCAGCCACACTGGCCATATACCCAGCAAGCCAAAGAGCCTGGCACACTATTCGCACCCCTTCCTCATGGGCATGCAGCATTTAGAATTGGGCTTGGGCAGGCCTTGAAAATAAAATGGACGAGCTAGTGGCATTCACTCCCAGGGCACTGTCATCCTGCCGTCACTTACACTTAAGCCAAATAGGTTTCCATAGTTTCATTTCTGCTGCTTTGATAAAATACCATGACAAAAAGTAACTTAGAGGATAAAGACTTTATTTAGCTTTTAATTCCAGGTTACTGTCCATCACTGCAGTAAGTCAAGGTAAGGAACTCCAAGTAGCTAGTCACATCACATCCACAGTCTGGTACAAAAAGAAATGAGGTAATACATACATGTTCTGCTTGTCCTTAAAACCTCTTTATATGTATACAGTCCAACACCCTCTGCCTAGGGAATGGTTCTGCCCACAGTTGGCTAGGTTTTTCACATTAATTAACAATCAGGATAATTCTTTATCGATATGTCCTTAGGCCAACCTGATCTAAATAATCCCACATTGAAATTCTCTTTGCAATGGATTATAGATTGTGTTAAGTTGACAATTAGAATTAACTATTACATAGGGTGATCTTTATGGCCTGTTGACTTGAAAAAAACCATGAGCCTGGTTCATAGTTTTCTAGGAAAGCTGTAGATGAACACTTGCAGTGCAGTATCTCTGCTGGTGTGTTGAAGCAGGATATCTCATTGCCCATTTTGCCCAAAGGAAAGATGGTCTGAGGAAGAATAAAAGCTATTTGCTGAGTAAGGCGTGTGAAGGAGTTAATGATTTAACAGGACAGTCAAGGGAAAGAATAAGATATGAGGGCTGATAACAAATTGGGGGGGGTCTTCTCTGGAAAAATGGGTTTCTGGAGGGATCTTTTAGAGTATATTCAAAATAGGGGAGTATTTGTGTCCTATGTCATATGTAAGTACTCAGCAAATAGCTTTTATTGTAGAGAAAGCTTGCTGCTGTTATCTTTATTTTTACTATTGGATGGTGGTGCTTATTAGGATAGAACTCAGGGCCTCTCATAGTCTAGGCAGGAGCTCCACTACTGAGCTACACCTCCAGAGAGCTTTGCCCAGGTAAGTACCACAACCCTTATATTTCACCACTGGAGACATTATGATCAATTATAATTAGTTGGTTATTAAAATAATCAGCCCAAAGTATCTCTAATAATTCGGGGCTGCTCGTTATTGTCTCTGCTACCCCAAGATGATATCATTCTTATTAAAATGATAGAAGCTTATCAAATATTGGTGTTTTTTGCACACTCCCCTCTGGTATTCAGAAGACAGACACTATGGCCCTTTTTAAGTATGCCAGAATTGTTTTCCTGAATGCATTTCTCAATGTTCTCATGGTGACAAGTTTGCCCTTTGGGCTTAGATGTAATACCTAGCAACTGCACTGTGACATTATCATCTCCCTAAATTCCTCTACTCCTATATCAACCAGAGATTTATGGGATTTGAACTTGGCATAAGCCACCTGTGAATCCAACCAGAACACTGTCAGCTGCACTCATAAGCATATTGCTTGTGGAATCTCTGGGAAATGAACCTACAGAATAACTCCAACTGAACTTATTTGTTTGCCCCCATCCCAGTGTAGTGCTCCTAGAATTCCATGTTTTGCTGAGAGAAACTTTTGGTAATTCCTTTGCCACACAGAACTTTTACTTCTAATCATGATTTTGCTCTTGGCCCTATGGATATTTCAGGACAGTATCTTAGCTGTACATGCAGAGGGGACAGGTGAGAGTAGTGTAGGGAATGAGGACAACTGACATTTGCCAAATGACCACTTACGTGGGCTTAGGATCAGGTCTTTACGCAAAAGCAGGATCACCACCAGATGGGGATTAGAGGGTGGTGGCTTCTCCTGCACATCTAGCACAGATGGTTCCATTCTATAGCAGAGTCATCTAGAGTAACATTCTAGTTCATGGGTTCCACACTTTCATTTGCCATTATTATTTTTATTTTATGTGCATGAGTGGTTTGCCTATATGTATGTATGTGCACTCTGTGTGTGTGTGCCTGGTGCCTGTGGAGGCCAGAGGGGGTGTTGGATCCTTTGGAACTTGAGTTTAAGATGATTGTGAGCCTCCATGTAGGTGCTGGGAACCAAACTTGGTTCTTCTGCAAGAGCAGTAAGTGCCCTTAACCACTGAGCCATCTCCAACCTTAGATGTTTTCTTAATTGGAGTCTAACCTAGTTATCTTACCCTTTCCTAGAAGTCTGTCCTCCAGAGCCACCCCCTCTCCCCTTCATTTGTTCATTTTCCCCTTTCCTGAACCATTTGTTCAGCTGCACTGTCTGTTGACCACCTTGCTATTTTTCTCCTGTCAACAGGACCCTAACTTCATTCCTATGTAACTTCTGCTTCTGCCCACATTACCATGGTGCCAACACCTGTCCTACCCCCAAACACTTTAATATCTCCCAACATATGATTGATTCCATGTACTCTGTCCTAATTCTAAATTATTGAGAGACTGCTAAGTCTGCTTGGGTTAATATCAACCTGTAGTTGAATCTCCAAGAAATAAAGGGACCATGTGCTAGCTAGAGAGTCCTCTCTTGTGGGGTTGTGGATGGGGAGTTTTTAATAAAAGAAATACTTGAGTAAGTCGTATCCTATGAAGAATGTAAAAGAAATGCAAGATATGGTCTTTGTCATCAGAGAATTTAACATCACAAGCTCAGAGACTTCTGTGCCTCAGTGTTCTACTTCTGACTCCTTTGAGTGTCTGTAAATAAACACCATGGGGATCATAGATGGTATTGGCCCAGAACAGGCTTACAAACACAAGGCCCCAACTTACCAAGAACTAAACTTTCTTGTCTGCTTATTAAATGTAATATGGTAGATTACGACATTTATTGAGCACTTGCACTATCTCCAATGCTTGGTAGCTATTTTATTATCTTGATAAACCTATAAAGAAGTTATTATCCTGGTCTCATGTGGTCTTCATTTATCATGGTCTGTCATTCCTCATTCTCCCTTTCTGTTCTTGATCCAGCTGGGATCTCCTGATCCCCTAAGCTTTCTTTCCTTCAAATCTTGCCCTTCATTACTCCCACTGTCATCCAGATTGTTCATGTAGATCTCATCCATTTCTCTGTCATTGGGTGATCCTTGGGTCTTTCCTAGGGTCCCGTTTTCTAGGTAGCCCCCCTGGAGTTGTGTAGCAGTCTAGTCATCTTTGTTTTACATCTAGTATCCTCCTATGAGTGAGTACATACCATGTTTGTCCTTCTGAGTCTGGGTTACCTCACTCAGGATGATTGTTTCTAGATCCATCCATTTGCCTGCAAACCTCATGATGTCATTGTTTTTCTCTGCTGAGTAGTACTCCATTGTGTATATATACCATATTTTCTTTATCCATTCTTCAGCTGAAGGGCATCTAGGTTGTTTCTAGGTTCTGGCTAATACAAACAATGCTAAACGAACATAGCTGAGCAAATGCCCTTGTGGTATGATTGAGCATACCTTGGGTATATGCCCAAGACTGATATAGCTGGGTCTTGGGGGAGATGGATTCCCAATTTTCTAAGGAAGCGCCATATTGATTTCCAAAGTGGCTGAACAAGCTTGCATTTCCACCAGCAGTGGAGGAGAGTTCCCCTTGCTCCACATCCTCTCCAACATAAGCTGTCTTCTGTGCTTTTGATCTTAGCCATTCTGACAGGTGTAAGGTGGTATCTCAGAGTCTTTTTGATAGGCAGAGTGCTCGAGAGGTCCCCAGAAATCCACAATGATATATCCTCTGTAGTCTGCTGGCAATCGTCGAAAGAAAGCCTGATCTGACCCAGTCTGGTGATCAGATGGCCAAACACTCTAACAGTCGTCTTGGAACTCTCATCCAATAATTGATTGAAGTGGACACAGAGATCCTCAGCCAGGCCCCAGGTGGAGCTCCAGGTGTCCAACTGTCGAGAAAGAGGAGGGTCTGCAAGAGCGTGAATTGTTGAATCCAAGATTGCAAAAAGCACAGGGACAAATAGCCAAACGAATGGAAGCACATGAATTATGAACCAAAGGCTGTGGAGCCCCCAGCTGGATCAGGCCCTCTGGATAAATGAGACCATTGAATAGCTTGATCTGTTTAGGAGGCATCGAGTCTGTGGGACCAGGATCTGTCCTTAGTGCATGAGCTGGCTGTTTGAAACCTTGGGTTTACACAGGGACACTTTGCTCAGTCTGGAAGGAGGTGACAGGACCTGCCTGTACTGAATCTACCAGGTTTAAATGAATCCCCAGGGGTTGCCTTGATCCTGGAGGACATGGGAATGGAGGGGAGGGGCTGGGGGGAAGGTGGGGGTGAGGGTGGGAGGGGGGAGGACAGGGGAACCCATGGCTGATGTATAAAATTTAAAACACATAATAATAAAGAAAAAAAATTTATTAAAAAAAGAAGTTATTATCACTCTTTGACCCAAGGCTCAGAGAAATTAAGAATTATTTATACAGACAACCATAGTAGTAGATAGCAGAGTCAAAATCCAGAGTGTGGTCTATTACTCTACAGTCTATGGTCTTGTCAGGAAGTGGACAAAGGTGCCCCTCTGAACAGAGCAAGAACAAACATGCCTTTAGTTCAGATTATGGGTCTACTGCCCTAGAATGGCATCTAGGCAATGCAGACATCAGCTATGCTAAGAGTGGGTTGGGCTGACTGGCTTGTTTGGTTTGAGTTCAGCCTAGGAAACTGGCTACCTGTCTTTACTCAGGCTATATATAGCAACCTAAGTCTATGTACCTCTGCACAGGCCTCATGGGGACCACAGAAGACCTGACAAACCCTCCCCTATTGCCATACCAAGTATTTCTGTCACCCTAAAAGAGCCCTCTGCTGCAGTCTGTGGAAGAAATAAAAAGGTAAACAAGACAGAACAAAACTCATATGGTTGACTTTAAGAAAATGTGTTGGGGACAAAAAGGGAGGAGTTGGTTGTTCTAGTCTCAGAATGAAATCATGTGAAAGACTTCTGGGACCTGAATAGGTGTGATGATCTCTCTCTCTCCATCAGCAAGAAACTCTATGGCAATGAGAGAGAGAGAGAGGAGAGAGAGAGAGAGAGAGAGAGAGAGAGAGAGAGAGAGAGAGAGAGAGAAAGAGAGAGAGATTAGAATGGCTTATAGGCTATGATCCAGCTAGTACAGCAATGGCTGTCTACCCATGGAAAGTCCAAGAATCCCCAGTATGTTGTTCAGTTCATGAAGCTGGATGCTCCTGCTCTGGTCCTCAGTTCATGTCGGAATCCAAAGAAGTAGGCTCCAATGCCAGTGAAAGAATGGACTTGCCAATGAGAGCAAGAGCAAACAGGCAAAGAGTGCAAGCATCCTTTGTCCATGTCCTTTATGTGGGCTGCCACCTGAAGGTGTGGCTCAGATTTAAGGTGGATCTTCCCACCTCAAAGATCCCGGTTAAAAGCGGGTCTTTCCACTTCAAATGATTTAATGAAGAAGAAAATATCTCACAGGTGTATCCAACCAATAGGGTTTTAGTTCTTTCCAGATGCAGTCAAGTTGATAACCAAGAAGAGCCACTGTACAGTATCCAGGACTTCCAGTGCTCCTTGTAGCTAGAACAAAACAAAACAACCCTGGCCATAATCCTACAAATGCAGGAAGAGCTCAGGATAGGAAGAAGGAGATAGGAAGAATCTTGGAACAAGTACATGATGGTGAATTCCCTAGCGCTTCCCGTTTGTCTTCTCCATATACCACACTGGGTGTTAGAAAGGCCTGCAACTGGGAACCACCAACAGAGTCCCCCAATTGTGGCCCTGTTTCTGTGTATCTATTTTGGGACACAATGAAGTTACAAAGGAGCAGCTTCATCTTTTCAGAGTTTACTTCAATGGCTGGTCAGGTGGCTCTAGAGCAGTTCATCTATGTCTGATAAATCCCCACTACTCCTTTACAAATGTCTTCAACACGCTGCCCAGCACCCATGAATTTTCCACTTTCTAATCTATCATGCAAGAAAATGCACTATTCTTTGCCTTGTGGTAGTCCTGGACCCAATTCCCTCACCTGCTCTCAAATGATCCTTTTCCTGGTTTTGGTGGTTTCTGCACATGCACGCACCTAGTGTTCTTTGGAACATACAACTGGGGCTTCATGCAGATCTCTTGGTGTTGTCTTTATTATGCTCTTCTCACTCTGGTACTCTGCCCTGGTATCTTTGAACTCCTTATTTCAGTGCATCCACAGGGCTAACTAGGTTCTCCCTTCCCATTTCTTTTAAGGTGGCAACCTTGAGAAGTTGTATGGCTCATTTCTGTCACTCTCTGTCTCGGGGAATACTGTCCCAGTTGCCTGGAATCCAGCATCATTAAACTCAGCTTCATGGATTCTGTTCAGTTGGTTTGTTTGAGGCAAATTGGTAAATTCCACTCCTGCTCTTCTATCTTGGCCAGAATCCAAAGACTGTGCTAACATTTGGAAAAGTATTCTAGAAGCTGACATGTCTCTATTTATTTATGGTCCTGCAATAGGAGTGTTGGTTAGTGAAGCTATTTCAAAATAAAACCTAGTGTAGACAGAAAAAAACAACAAAAAAAAAACAAAAAAAAACCAACCCTAGGAAGAGACATAAGAAAATGCATGAAAGGGGCTTATGGGAAATATTATGAGGCTTTATTGTAAGATACTAAAACTCTCTAAATACATGGAGAAATTTGCCACATTTTATGGTTAAGATACTCACCATTATGATCTTGATTTTATTGTGAAATGAGCTATACTTTAATCTATGTCCATATCTAGTTGATGAATTTTTGACATTTTAGTTGATTTAAAGTTTCTTCACGTGTTAGTGCTCGCTTTGTGTGATCTTCTGAGGTTTAAAATTATTTCTATTTAGTCTTTGAAAATGTACTTTATGTATACAATATATCTTGATTATATCTATGCCCCTGCAATTTCTCTAACTTCCCTCAGAACTCCCAGCACATATTCCAACTTCACATCCTGTTTGTTTATTATTAACCCACTGAGTCTATTTCTGCCTCCTTTATGGACTGGGGTGTGAAGTTTGACTACGCATAGATCTCAGCTTCTGAAGTCTAGCACATTAAGGGTCAGATAGCCCTTTGTTGTGGAGAAAGGGGCCATCCATTCCATTCAGAATGATAACAAGCATCCTAGACATCTACCTGGTAGACACCCAAAGCACCCTCAGTTGTGATAAGCAAAATGTCTCAGACATTGCAGAAACCCTGTGTTGAGACTTGGTTGTGGTAGTCAGTATTCCTCCCCCACCACACACAGCAGTTCCATCAGTTGAAGCACGTTTTTGTGCTTCTCTGTTACAGTCAGCAGATCTCCTGTCTCAGAGCCCTAGCAACCCACTGTTCTGTTCTTCACTCTTAGAGTTCTCCCTCTTCCAGCAGTCATAGGGATAAAGTAAACAGCATGTGGCCTTTGGGTATGGCTTCTTTCACTTAGCGGAATGCAGCTACTATTTATCTATGTGTTATGAGTACATGTCTCTGTATGAAAACAAGTCCCTTGTTTCTTTTTATTTGTTTCGTTGCATGAGAGTTGAACAGTTCATTGTTTCAATGGATGTAGGACAACTTGGTTTCTTACAGCTTGGGGGTAAATATAACAAAAGTTGCTGTAAACATTTATGTGCAGGTTTTACTTTGAACATGAGTTTCCTATCCCTTGAGAAAACAACTAGACAACTTATGGGCTGTATTAATATATGCATATGAATGTGCTTAATTATCTATAAAGCTTAACTTTACAAGAAACTGCCACACTGTTGGTTTTTTTTTAATTTTTATTTTTTTATGGCTGCACTGCTTTGCACTCCCACAGGCAATGAAGGAATATTCTTGTTGCTCTTTGTCCTCTCAGCAATTGACATTGAATTTTTGTTTTATTTAAAAAAATATTTTAATAGATGTGTAGTGATCTCTAACTGTGCGATCAAATGTCCATTTAGCTAATTTGGCCATTTTTCAGTTGTATGCACAGTTTATACTGAAGAGGGTAGCAAGCAACCCACATAGAGGTATGTTGAGTATTTAAATGTGATCATATTTAAAATATAAAACCAAATAATATATTGTTTTGCTTATAAACACATGTTAAATATATACTCAACCCATGTTTATATGTTAATATATTTTATATAAAATGATAATGCAATACCAAAATTAGCATATCATTACTGATACAGTGAAGAAGGCTGTTTATAACATTATTAGATCTCTTACAGTATCATACCACAACATCTGCTTCCTTTTTGCCTATCAATTTCTTACAGTTCCTTAAGCCCTAACAACCCCTAGTTTGCTCTCTGTTTCTGTTTTTGGCATTTGAAAATGTGTAAATGGCATAATTGTTATGTATCCTCTGAGGATTGGTACTTAGCACACTGAATGATTCTCTTGAGATGCATTCAGGTTGCTGTGTGTAACAACAGTTGATTGCCTTTTTCTTGCTAAGTATAGATGTAACATAATTCACTTAACTGTGCTCTGAAGAACATCTGGGTGGTTCTATGGTTTGGATATGGTCAGCAGAGTTGTAAAGCTGCATAAAGCATTTCTGCACAGATTTTCCTTGTTCTAGAATCAATGCTCAAGGAACAACATAAAAAATCATATTTATGATTTATGTGTGTGTGTGTGTGTGTGTGTGTGTGTGTGTGCATGTGCATGTACACACACACACACACACACACACACACACACACACACACACACTCTAGGAATCAAACACAAACTCTGTGTTTTTGTGCTTGCTACACAAACATCTACCACCAAGCCACATCCCCAACCATGTACATTTAGTTTTCAGAAACTGCCAAACTAGTATCTGTAGGCAGAGTTTTTCTGTCCTGCCCGCCTGCTCTCAAATAACTGGTAGCTACTTCCCAAATTACCACACAGAGACTGAATATTACTTACAAATTATATGTTATATAATGGCCTTCATCAGATGAGCCTATGGGCAGGTTTGTGGGGCATATAGTCAATAGCTCAGTCTTATTACTAAAACTAGCTCTTACAACTTAAATTAACCCATTTCTATTAATCTACATTCTGCCACATGGCTTGTAGCTTTACCTATCCTCCAGTATTTCCTGCTCTCTCTGTAGTTCCTAGTGTCTCCCCTTACTCTGCCCTTCTTCCTCCCAGAGTCCTCTGTGTCTAGCTGTCCTGCCTATACTTCTTGCCTGACTACCAGCACATCAGCTTGTTATTAACCAATGAAAGTAATACATATTCACAGTGTACAGAAGGATTATTCCACAGCAAGTAATACTATAACATTTAAAGTATAATTTTGTTATTTTACATTGCCACCAGCAGTTGTAAGAGTGGTAGTTTCTCTGCATCTTTACCAGAATTTAGAATTTGTCTTGGCTTTTTGTTGTTGTTTATTTATTTTTACATCTTATTTATTTGCTTGTTTGCATGTTCTGGGCAACATTGAGTATTGAACCCAAGTCCTTTGTGGTGGCTATTCTAGGTTACCAACTTGACACACGTGGGAAGAGGGCACCTCAGTTGAGGAATGGCCTTCATCAGATGGGCCTATGGGCAGGTTTGTGGGGCATTTACTTCATTGATAATTGATGGAGGAGAGTCTAGCCTACTATGGACAGATGATAACTGGGCTGTATAAGGAAGCAGTGGTCCTTGGAGGTCTCTGTTTTAGTTCCTGCCTCCAGGTTTCTGCCTTGACTTCTCTCTATGATGAACTATAACCTGTAACATGTAAAAAACCCTTTCCTCCCCAAGTTGCATTTGGTCAGCATTTTGTCAAAGCAACAAGAGAAGCCAAGAACAGCCTTGTGTGTGTTAGCCATGCGCTGCCTCACTGAGCAATAATCCTCAGTTCCACCATTTGCTTTGTTTTGGGTGTTCTAGTAAGTATGTAGCTACTGTCTTAGTGTTGTTTTTAATTTCTACTTTCCTAGTGGCTAGTAATGCTAAATGTCTTCCTTACATGCTTAATTGCTATCTGTTTATTTTTTTAGAACTGTTTCTTCATATTTTTTAGTTGTTTGTCGTTCAATTGCTTTGTTAGTGTCAAGTTTTGAGTGTTCTTAGTATAGTATAGACACTAGTCCTTTACTGGAATTGTGGTTTGCAAGTTTTCTTTTTTTTTTTTCTTTAAGTCTGTAATTTGTCTTTTAATAAACTTCTTCTCATGCATTTTCCCAAAGACCTTTTGATGGGTCTAATTTATCCTGTTCCCTTTTATAAATCATGCAAGCTAACTCTAAAAAACTCTTGGCCTAACTAAACCTATATCCTGAAGATTTTTCTCTGTGATTTTTTCATTAAAATTGTATTGTTTTTATTAACTATATCTAAATCTATAAATTCTGAGTTAATTTGTGTAGCAAGTATAAGTGGAAAGAAGCTTTTTGTTGTTGAATGTGATTTTTTGGTTGTCTTTTGAGCAGGGTTGCATATTTGTTGGATGTCTACTGAACTGTTTGTGTTTGTCTATCAAACTTCAAGGAGATAACAAGAAACTGGAGAACATGGGAGGATGCACTAAGAAAGGTTTCCCCAACGGAAGAGTTGCAGCTCTGAGAGGAAAGATGTCCTGTCAGTCTGGAGTCAAGGAATGCCACAGAGTCACACCACACAACAAACCTCACACAAGAGATTTATTGGGAACCACACAGGGTGGCTGCCTCTGCTCAGGTGAGGAACAGAAGGGAACTGAGCAGGAGTCAGGCTTACACAGGGTTTCTTGGAGGAGTTTTCCAGGGTGGAGATTTCCAGGGTGAGGATTGGTGGGATTTTGAGCTCAGGGGTTGGTGGGGTTTGGTGAATAGTCAAACCCAGAAGTGGGCTCAGACCTTTTATCCTACACTGAATCTCTGAGAGCTGAGGCCTTATAATACAAAATAAACTTTAGATGAATTACCACAGAAGTTGATATATAAACTTCTTTACCCATTACTGGGGAAGTCACTCAAAAAACACATGGGGATGCCCTTGGACATCATTTGAGGCTCAAAGTAAGAAAATTTATAAGGTTGTGTTGGAGCCAACTAGGTTTCCTGGTGGCTGTACCCAGCAGGACTGCATAAGTAGTTGATCGGATCACAGGCCTGAGTATCAGGTGTTTGTAAGGGTCTACACTTGACTGTAACTAGCAAGGGGGAGGTCTTTTGCTCCACCCCTTGGCATCGTTATAAATAGACCTTTGGAATAAAGTTCTGGGCCCGTGGATAAGGATCCAGGCCCACCTGAGTCTATCCTGTGTTTTCTCTGTTTCTCTCCCCTCTATTTCTAACTAAGTCTTTTATTCCTCTTTCCTCAAGAGTCCCTCAAGGGTAAATAAATGTGGGGGCTGGTCCCCCACAAATGGCGCCTGAACAGAGACAAAGAAAAAGATAAAAAACAAAACAAAAAAAAAAACACCCTAGGACTTGGTGAAAGGATTGAGGGGGCATTTCAAGTGTAGGCATGTGGACAAGGAATTGCAAAATGAAGGCAACAGTATTTTATTCTCTGGTGTATAGGTTAGGGGGTGAAATGCTACAAGGCTGCAGCATTAGATAATTCTCTATATAGATCTCTCTCTCTCTCTCTCTCTCATCTATAAAAATTAAGGAAGGTAGAAAATAGAAATATTGGGTTAAGAATATAAAAAAGAAAAAGCTTAGGGTAAAGTAGGATAAGATAAGCCAAACTATGGGGCCAGGAACACAAAATCCTGGGGAAGACTCAGAGGAAATATCTATCAAAGAAGAGCTTAACAGACAGAGAAAAGATTCCTATGGAAGCTTTTGGCCTGGGAACAGCTAAAACGAAAAAAACAAAAAAACAAAAAACTGCAGACTATAGGGATTTCCCCTGCAGTGGGTAAGAAGGAAACAAAAATCCTCTGCTCCACCAGCAGTGCAACACCTCACCCTCGGTATTAGTTCCCTCCTGGCCATTGAAGCCAAAGTTTAGAGAGCAGAAGTCTTAAGGAAACTTGCTGGGCTTTCTCTCTCTTGGGAAAAACTTAATCTCTCTCTCAAAAGCTTTTCAGAACGTTCTTAGTTTCTTTTTCTGTAAGAACAAAATTAGTTTCACCTGGATGGGAAAGTCCCCTGAGGCAAGGCCGGAGGAGAGTGCAGGCAGATTCCTCCCTGAGTGAGGGACTGTGATAAATCAGGAAAGCTAAGACTCTGGGCTGTAGACATGCTCTAGCTGTAGACATGCTCAAGCATCAGGGATCCTGTTTGCAGGGAGGATCCAAACCAGGACAGGACAGAGAGCTATCCAGGAGAGAAGCTCTTTCTTTCTATCCGAGAAAGGACTTTTCTGAAACAAATGCTTTCAGTTTTGCCTCACTGACCCAGGAGTGAAGTCCCTAAGGGTTTTGCCTCAGGCAATAAGCCACAGCCTGAGTGTGGGGACAAACAGAAGCAAAGCTTAGGAACTGGGTCAGATGAAAGATCTAATTAGAGAGGTACATCTGTTAAGTGGTGGCACAAGCATTCTAAAGCAAGCTTAGAAAAATCTTCCTTTGCAAAAGCAGAAACCCTATAAAGAGAACTGGAAAGTTTATGCATAAGGCTTTCTGGGAAATGTAGGATCAACTCAGGTTTGAAATAGTGCCTTATATGGTCTAATAGCTGCTCAAACAGTTTTTGCTAAGAGCTTCAGGACAGTTCAATATGGTAATTTCACCCTCAGCTTGAAGCACTTGTGTCCGCCCCCCCCCCCCCCCAAAAAAAAATCAAATGAACAAACACAGAAAAAGTTTTAAGGAAATCTCTCTGGCCTCCAAAGCAGAAAATACATTTACCAAGCCTCTCCCACCTCACCTACTGGGAATAACAGAGGAGGATTGCTAAGATCAATGTTAGGCTACCCATTGCCTGGATATCAGCACCAGAGGACTGTTTAAGAGCCTTTCCTAACCAGCCTTCAGTGATCATGTGTTACCTTCCCACAGTATGCTGCTTACAGAAAAGCAAAGTCCTGTTCTTTGGTTATGTCTTTAAAAATCTTGCTGTGCTTTGTTGATCAAGGAAGAAAGTAGGTAAACTTGGATTCAAAGTCGGCTCTGAAAATTACATGTTTCTTTAGTATCTTATGCACTCCTGAGTCATGTTTCTCTTCCATGTCTGTGTCATTGTGTAAAGGCAAACAAATGCTTAAAGAAGCCATGTAGACAAGTTGAACTTAATAGAGTTCAATAGAGCAAGGAGCCATTCACAAACTGGGCAGCTCTCAGAATGGGAAGTTCAGAGAGGCATGTTCAATAGAGCAGGCAGGTTGGCATTTATGGTTAGGAAGGGGAAGTGAGTACAGAGAGTTGGCATTTTTCTATTTGCACTTGGTCTGATCAATTGGCTGGCTGTGATTTGTGAAACTTGGCCAAGAGTCAGCAATTTGTCACATAGGTAAACCCCTAAGTTAGGCTTAGTTAAGTTATATACTCATTTAAGTTGTGGTTCCTTAGGGAAGGATTCAAGTACAAAAGCATCTTCAGACCAAATTCAGTTTCATACAAACTTCTTCAAAACATAATGTCTAATGAGAAGACAAACTACAGGATGGGAGGGAATTTGAAAAAAAAAATCTGATAAAGAATATATATCCAACTTATAATAAGAAGAGTTTAAACTCAAGAAGAAAACAATGACCCAGTTTAAAATGGATAAAAGAGGTATATCAATAGTACATTTTCCAAAGAAGACATCCAGTTGGAAAAATGAGATATACATCTCCTGCTCAATATCATATCATTAAGGAATTGCAAATTTTAAAGAGTGAGATACCAGTAGACACCTATTAATCCAAAACACTAAGGACACCAAATGCTGATGTCTGCTTTTCCCTTTCTACCTTCCCGTGGGTTATATTTACAACTTTTTTAGATTTCCATTTCTATTTATCTATACTATTTCAAATGCATCTCTCTGAATAGATTTTTTAAAAAGATTTACTTTTATTTAGTGTATATGGATATTTACCTCCATGGTGTATGTGTACCAAGGAGACCAGAAGGGGACATCAGAAACCCTGAAACTGGAATTATAAGTGACTGAGCTGCCATGTGGGTATTGGAAACTCTGAATTTCACAATAAATGGTTGCTTGGGCTGACTTCCAGTGACTCCAAGCCTCTGTGAGTTTATGTAATTGGTTCAATGTGAATTTTCCAGAGATAAGAACACTTCTGTAAAACAATAGCCCTTACCTAAGTGAATATCAGTGGTGTTCTCTGCTACAGCTGAGCTAAGAGGAATGCAGTAAGTGCTGGTGACCCCTGAAGAATGTCAGATGGCGCAAAACTGTGGAGCCTGAAGAAGCCAGGTGGTTGAACTATCTCCGGAGTTTGGAAGTAGGTGTCCTTAAATAGTAGCTGGAATAGTCTAGAAATTCAGATACGGTGCTGGTGGAGTCTCCATGTCCAGGTTATTGGCCTCCTGACTGGGCTCTTGATGAGTCCTCGGCACAGGTCAGTTCTTATAAGCACACAAAGATAAGTATGGTACTGAGACCATGCACCTTTACAGCTTCTACTGGACACACTGTATTTTTATGATGAGAAATTCTTCTTCTTCTTCTTCTTCTTCTTCTTCTTCTTCTTCTTCTTCTCTCCTCCTCCTCCTCCTCCTCCTCCTCCTCCTCCTCCTCTTCCTTCTTCTTCCTCTCTTTCTCCTCCTCCTTCGACGCCTCCTCCTCCTTTTCCTCCTCCTCCTCCCCCTCTTCCTCCTTCTCCTTCTTTTTCGAGACTGGGTTTCTCTGTGTAGCCTTGGCTGTCCTGAAACTCACTTTGTAGACCAGGCTTGCTTCAAACTCACAGAGATCAACCTGCCTCTGTCTCCTGAGTGCAGGGATTAAAGGCATATACCATCACCTCCCATCTGTGAGTCATTGTTGGTCAAATTACAAAACTGCATGTGACTTAATATTATTTTTATTGTCTTCAACATGTCTATTGCCCAATTTGAGAAGCAGAAAATCACACAATATATAGTATACACACATGACATTTATAAAGCAAAGGAGGTTGGCCCATGCTCCCAATTGGTATGAGTGTTGGTTAGAAGACTTGAGGATTGCCTTGCAGGAGGTGGGAATAGGGGGGTGTAGGTTGGGGGGTTAAGGCTGGGGGCTGGAGGAGGGAAGAGAGGAAGTTCTGTGGTTGGTATGTAAAATGAATAGAAAATGTCTTAATAATAAGAAATAAAAAAATAAAAAAGTAAGTAGAAAGATACCTGAAAAAAACAAAAAAAAAAACAGGAATATGAACAGATACCCCAATGCTGCTGTTCACAGCAGTGCTGTTTACTGTGGTGGGGCCAATATTATGAAAATATCTTTTACATTCTAAGAGACTGGAACTTTTGCTGGACATCACAGCCAGAGTTATTAACACACTTTGAAGTTACTTAAGATCTTGGGCTGCTGTCCTATGGTGTACTCAGCCTGTTTGTTTAATTTGCCTTTAAGAGAATAATGTAACAAACATTCCTTTCCTTGGATTGCCCATGTAACCAACTTTTATGACCTAAGCTAATGCATAGCTGTAATCTTAACTTATGTATTCTTCTATGCCCCAACCCAGAACAATGCATGTGTATGTATCATTAGCTGAACACAGCAAATACAAAGATTGAAAGCAATCTTCTAAAATGAATATCCACTATAAATGTTGAATACAACATGTGGCTATTGGTTAGTAATCAATAATGTTTCTTGGTTCTTGTCTGGGTCAGTTGGACCCAGTGACTTAATCTCTTATAAAGCTCTTCAAGATTTCTTAGAGTGTCTTACTCCTTCTCCATGTGATGCTTTCTGGGTTGTCCAAAAATACAGATAGAGAAGTCCCCTGTGAGGAGGATGGAAGACACATGGAGGAGGGAGACTTGAGGAAGAAGGTAAACGGTCTCATTTGAGGAAGTTCAGGCAAGAGCAGTGTAGACAGTGAAAGAAAAATTATGAAAGCAGTGAGATTCATGGTGAGAAGAATTACACAGTGTTTTGGGGAAATGATAATGTAGCTGAGTGGATGAAGCTGGAAGATGCAGGAAGAAGTTAAAATAGAAAGTTGAGCATAACCAGGGCGGTCCACTTCCCTGTACTCTGTGTCCGTTTGTTACTTCTTTTTCCTGCTGAGTTTGTACAAATCCCCAGAATCACTACAAAGAGTTCTCCAAGAAGCCATCATGAAGCCACTGGGATGAGCATTTGAGATAGTCATCTGCCAGCCCCAGTCTGGGCCTCAAGTTCTCTGCTTATGCGCTTTTTTCTGTTGTTCATTTGTTTATAAATATTTTCTTAAAGATAGAGTTTTTTAATCTATTAATGATCTGCTAAGTTGATCTTGAATTGTAAATGTCAAGCTTTGGAGATTTCAGTGTTTTACTACACTTTATTCAAAAGGGAATGGGGGCTTGGGAGATGCCTCAGTGGTTAAACATGTTTGATGTGCAAGCATGAGAAATCTGAGTTCAAATCCCTAGAATGCATGTAGAAAGCCAGTCAATAGTCATGTGCGTGACTCTGTAACCCCAGTGCTGTGGTGTGATGATAGAGATAGGGGGATTCCTGGCTCACTGCCCTCCAGCCTGGCTCTAGATAGAGTGAGAGACTGTGACTCAATGGAATACAATGGAGAGTGATAGGACACCCAACATCCTCTTCTGGCACACACACACACACACACACACACACACACACACACACACACACACGATGATAAAACAATAAAGGAATGTGTCTATGTGTGCACATGGGCTCACACACATAGAAGACATTGTGTGTCTTCCTCTATCACTCTTTACCTTAATTTTGAGACAGTCTCTCACTGAACCTGAAGTTATCTGTTTTGGCTAGACTGGCTGTCCAGTGAGCCCCTGGAATCTGCCTGTCTCACCTTAGCACTGGTATTGTCATGCCCTGCTTTTATGTGGGTACTGGGACTCCAAACTCAGGTCCTCATGCTAGCACAACAAATAGGTTACCCGCTGAGCCATTTCCCCAACTGCCATGGTCTCAAGGCCTCACAGGATTTGGCCCCTAGATCCCTCTAAATGAATCTTCTGTCTCTTGTACCCTACTCTTACAGAGCTGTTTATTTCTCTATCTCATTGTATCATTGCTTACCTAAAGATCTATTCACCAAGAGCTTACCAGACAAGATGTGAAAGGCAACTTTGAGCATAGATAGAGTGGATTGTTAATTTTTTGTGTGTGTGTCTCTCTCAGCTAATGCAATGAATGGCACATAGTAGAACTCAAAATATGAATAAAAGCATTCTTTTAAAATTTTTGAGGTAATCTCACACAGTGATATAATTTTAGAAAATATCAAATATTACCTTACCTGGTTTAACAAAAAATGCTTTGTTTAGTAAATAGTGCTAATCTTGTCAGTCAGAGGACTTCTGAAATATTATAGTTGGTTCTAGGCACCACATATCTGAATCTTAATTGCTATATTTCAGATAAAGGATTATTTTTAGAAGAAAGAAGCTGGGGTGGAGAAAAGACAGAGCTAGGCCTTTATAAAGAACTGTTGCAAGAACTGAGAACATTTAGCTTGATGATCCATTCGTGGAATTCACACCGAAGATGTGCCCTACCAAGCACCTCAAAGACCCAAAAGAAAAAGCTATGCTTATCTTCACTCATATAAGGACAGAACCAGTGTCATAAGACTGTCTTCATTTGTCTGTTTGCTTGTGGTGCTGGGGATTGGATTTGGGACCCTCTGCACACTAGTAGCAAGTGTTCTACCACTGAGCTATGTCCACAGCTCAATAGCAGGAAGCGAGTGAAGCCATTAGCCAGCATAAAGCTTCTTCTGAAACTGGTGTTCTGAGGAGACTACCACATGTTAAGATAATCCAGGGACATTATGATTTCACTGAGAATATTGCTGACTCTTTAACACAGATATAATATTTAGAAGATAATAGTATATCTCATTTCCAAATTTACTTGTACATAAAACCTTTTATTTACAGATCAGTGTTAATATCTCTTACAACAAAAGTCATAAAATAGTTTGAGTTAAAGATGCTTAAAAAATGAACAACTTCTAAAAGAGTATGGACAAGTTCACAACAAGGTGCCTGGGGAAAATGGATGGTATTGCAATGTCTTCTGTGCTTCTGAAATCTTAGTCATTAAACTATACTATTTAAAGTTTGAAGAAATGGAGCAAATTCTCTTAGAAATATATTACATTACTAATAAGATGCGATCCAGCACAGCCATAGATGGGAACAAAGTAGTATAAAAGAAGGGGAAATGAGGTCTTTCATACAGGGCTTGTGAATTTTTCCTCCTAGCAACACATGAGATGGTCCTGCTATTCCCAAGCTTGTCCCTTGATCCACACATTGCACATGAGATACTGTTTCCAGACACTTTTTGTTCACACACACACAAACAGAAAGTCCACATGCTCTGCCCTGCCCAGCAGATTTTGATAGGGTTCTCATGCAGGACCTTGCCCATTTGTTGAGTATTTCAGTTTAGAGCTTCAAAACACTAGTATTATCATCCCTTTTCAATAAACAGGATATTTCTAAGACTACAGGGAGAAATGTAAACAAAAACTATGGAAAAAAACTAAAAATGCATCACAAACAAACCAAATAGAAAAAAATTAAAGGAAGTTGGACTAGAAAAACATTTTGTTACTGAAGATTTGCTGTAATAAGCAAAATGAGATGTAATAATAAGATAAACCTGTTCCAGCAATACTCAAAGGCTGGGTTGCAAAGTTATAGTTAGTTTCTTAGACACATGTCCTTGGGAGAGCACAGTTAAGGGCAGAAATGTGCACTAAAGAACAAAAAATAATTTATCTGCGTTCCTGTGTACCCACATCTATTCTTATTGTCTTTAATTATAGTTTGTCAGTACCGATAAAGGGGTGTTTGGATGAGTAGATGAAACACTGTGGTAATCAGAAAGATGTATCTTCTGTGCTCTAATAAAATGCCATTCTGTAGCCTGCCATTTAAAATCATATTAAACTTGCTAGAGGCTGACAAGCTAGCCTCTGGATTAGATCACATCAACATGCCATTCTTGATATCTTCATGAACAATACAATTATACTACTGATAAAGAAACGTGAAATACCATTCCTCTATTATTCTGTACTTTTATTCCCAAACAAACATGTCAACAAGTGGAGTTATCAGTTCTAAATACCTGATAAAGGAGTCTCCCAAACTTAGCATACCCACAGTGACTTGTCTCTATGACACATTTGTATTTTCATGGCCATTTGGAGATACTAGGCTAGCTTGAGAGACATTGCCTAATGTTTAGTGAGCTTATTGATAGCCCGGAGGACACAGAGTCTCTTGCATTCTTGTTTAAAGATATAACTGAAAACCTAGTCCTAGATTTGCCTCTGTTGTGGTAGAAAAATGGAGAAGATCCACTCAGATAAAATGCTGTTTCCTTCTCCTAACCCGGCAGGGGTGAAATATGCTCGAAGATAAGAGATGACTGAAACCAGAGCCAGCAATCAGTCACGAGTCCGGTGAGTCTTCAGAGCCTTGTATTCTTGGTTTCTAGGTTGATCATGTTCCCCTGGGTCTGAGGAACCTGCTTATCCATTGGCTCCTGAATACCCTTTGTTAGAGGAACATAGTAGTAGCCCATGATGGAGAAAATCAGGCAGATCACCAGCAGGAAGCAGGAAAACAAAATGAACTTGGCCCACTGCAGGAAGGAATAAACAAAAGAGAATATTATGAAGAAACCTAAAAAAAAGTGTGTGTGGGATACTTTGGGGTGGCAGGATGGGAAGATGACTAGTGGATCACAACCTGAGCCACTTTTTCTTTGCAGAACACTAGGCTGACTGGTCTCCTTTCCCACAGGTACATGGTGGTCATCATTGCCACATGCATATGCTTATTTCCTGGCAAAGCCGGTTATCTAACCCATCTAACCCTCATCTCACTGATGGGGGATCTAGAGGCTGAGGAAGAGGGAGATGAGGAAGTTGGGAGGGAAGGACTTGAGATCCTCTTCCCCTCGGATCCATACCTGTACCAGGCCGCTGAACTGTGCCACAACAAGCACAATGATGTTCCCAACTGCAACTGTCAACAACCAGGCTGCCTGGAGCACAGATTTCATGCTAGATGGTGCCTAGGAAGAACACATCTGTAAACATTCAAACTCCTTATCCCCCTTGAGCCTATCCATGAAACACATCCCAGAAAAGCTTCCATTTCCCATCTTCCTCGCTAAGTTCAGCTGTTGCATCGACTCATGAGATGGTAATAATACAGCAGCAAGAAGATAGTGGATCTATTCATTGGATGTTTTAATTTATTATATCATACAATTATTGTCACAACCTTAAGAGACAATCTGTATTACTATGGTACTCTAAAAATATAAGAAAAGTAAAAAGGACATAAAGAAAAGGAAACCAAACAATTAGAGAGATAATTTACTTATTCCTATTCCAAAACAGGTCATGCAGCCAATATTTGAACATGAGTAGTCTAACCCTAGAGCCCTCAGTCTTCATCCTTTTTTCCCCCAGAGCAAAACAACATAGAGTTAAATGCTGCATTGTCATGATCCTGGAAATCAAGATGACTGTCCAGGGTCATGGATAAGGAACTCACAAACTAAAGAGGTGGAGGTCTTAGGAGGACATGCCTAGGTGAGAAGTATCAGAATTGAAACTCACTATTTTCTAAGTGGTGTCACCACTTCTATTTGCAAAAGTATTACCTGGGAATAAGAAAATTCAAGTCCTGTGACGGAGAACATGACCTCTGCTGCGGTAACTAGGATATATTGTGGTAGCTGCCATGCAATGGATAGTTTATTGGCTGGAATTTCTTCTGTCTTCCAGGTCTGAAGACCTCGACTGGTGATCTTAGTGGGAGAAACAGGAATTGGACTTCTCAGTAATCGTAAGCAAATATATCTGACTATAGCATCCTATGATCTATGTCTATTCCTTCCTTTCATTTTCACTTCTCTGCTACCTTCAAGAGATCAGATATTTCTTTACAATTCCATGGTTTTGAATTTTCTCTCGGTAACACTACATTCATTTCTGACTTCAGTCAGTTACAGTCAAAATCTCTGAGATTAAAAGTCTTTAATGTCTAAATACTTCTGGCTCTAAGTCAAACGGGAATTAGGTTAAAAATAGTGAAGTAAAAGAATCCTGGTTTTTCTTTAGTTGAGAATGTACATAATATCTAGGAATCTCTCTCTCTCTCTCTCTCTCTCTCTCTCTCTCTCTCTCTCTCTCTCTGTGTGTGTGTGTGTGTGTGTGTGTGTGTGTGTGTGTGTGGTGTGGTTTGGTGTGGCGTGTGTTCAGCATAAGAGCAGACTAAAAGAGCCTCTAAAAGTTAGAGTTAAGTGTTCTAAGGCAAGTAATTAACTTGCTGAGAGAAAATGAAAACATGCTGAGTGGAGATGATAAGGAGTTTGCTAAACTGAATCATCAAAGGGCAGAGCCAGTCACTTAACATGGTGATATCTGTCATAGGATCTTCTGACATTATTACAATGTAAATAATACAAATTCTTAGGTAAAAATCTCTGAAATTCCAAACATCAACCATTGATTTTTTTTTTATTTTGATCAACACTGCATAAGCCAAGCAAGACAGGACTGTGGAAAGAATTGAGCTCCACAATGTTTAATTTATGGCTTCTATTTTAGATGCCTAATAGATATTGGGATTCTGAAGCATTTAGAGAGACAGGACATGAAAAGACTGGAATAATACAAGGAATACAACTTTTCCAAGTCAAATTGTGTCCCTAAAAATCCAATTGTTGATGTTATAATACCCAGTATTTGAGAAGGTAAGCTTATTTGGAAATAGAGTGCTTATAGATGTAATTAGTCAAATGAAATGGGGTCATTAAGATGGGCTAATTGAATGTGATAGGCATACTTAAATAGAAAGAGGAAATGTAGATAGAAAGCATACAAGAAAAGTGCTATACAAAAATACAGGTAGACAATAGGCTGATTACATTATACACCAAGAGACATCGAGTTCCTGGCAAACCCTGAGGAGCTATAGCAGAGACATGGAAAAGGCTTCCTTGAAGCTCTCAGAATGAACCAGCCTACAAACACTTGATCTCAGACTTGAAGCCTACATATATACAAAACACTAAACCTGGCTTGTCATAATAGTAATAGATTGGATTATTATCTGAAAATTAATTAATGTTATATACTGTATCAATGGGACAAAGGACAAAAATCACATTGACTTCCAAATGAATTCAGAAAAAGTATTTAACAAAATGCAGCCCTATATAAATGAGGTAAAATAGACAAGCAAGGAAATAGGTATATAAAACCTGAGAAACAAGTGGACAGAGATGTCCTCAATCTGATAAACGGCATCTACTTAAACTCTATGGGTAACTTGCTTAGTGATAAGACTGGGTGCCCTTCCTGCAAGAGATGTCTTGCCTCATCATTTCTGTCCAACACTGTGCCAGAGCAACTGGGCAGGAAAAAGATAATAAGCATTTAGATGGAAAAGAAAGTGAAGCTAGCTATCCCTATTTGCAGATGACATGACTTCATATGTGGAAAGTTTAAGGGCTCCACTAAAGTTGTATTAGGTCTAACAAATTAGCTCAATATAATAATATGCACAGATTAACATACAAAATTAATTTTATGACTTAAAATAACCACTAGGAAAATGAAATTAAGAAATAATAAAAATGATAAAATAATTGGGAATAAATATAATAAAGTAAATGTAAAAGATATGCTCTAAAAACTACAAAAACATTGTTGGAAGAATAGATACCTAAACAAATGGCTAGGCATTTCTTATTCACTGAACAAAAGGCTGAACATTATTAAGATAGCAACTGGCCCCTCAAATAATCTTCAGAGTCAGTACAATGTCATCTCATTAAAATCCCACCTGGCTTCTGATCTTGGTGAATCCTAACTTTGTAGGGAATTCACATCATACAGAACAACTGATCTTTTCTTTTTTCTTTTTAGTGTAAGGATGGATCCCACAGCCTTGCATATGCTAGGCATGTGCTGTAATGCTGGGTTGCATCCCCAGCCTCCAAACTAAGCTTGAAAAAGAAAAAAAGGAGAATGTGTGGACACTCTCTTGATTCAAAATAGATTACAAATCAACAGGAAACAAAAACCACGTGAAATTAACCCAGGATGAACATAGATCAATGGGACAGAATTGAGAATATACAAATAAGACATCATTTTATGGTCAATTGATTGTCAACAAGAGCATCATGACAATTTAGCATGCAGTCTTTCCTGAGATAACTGGAGATCATTCATATATATGAATTATGATATGAATTATAGGTCTGTGTGTGAAAGAGTAGAATATGAACCTTTAACAAGATATCCTTATGTACAAAAATTAATTAATTAAAATATGATGCCCTCTTTTGGCCTCCACAGGCACCAGGCATGCATGTGATGAACATACAAGCAGAATACTCATACACACACACACACACACACACACACACACACACACACACATTTAAATTAAGATTCTGAACTTCTAGTTACTGAGAAAATTACTATTTGTTTATTTGAGACAGTGTCTCACTATATAGGTTTGACTAATCTTGAGCTCCCTACATAAACCAGCCTGGCCTCGAACTCACAGAGATTTGCCTGCCTCTGCCTTTTGAGTGCTGGGATTAAAGATGTGTGTGTGTGCCACTATGCCCAGTGGCAGTTACTTTTGACAGAACACAATTAATCCCCAAATGTTGTAGAATATTATTTTAAGGTGTGTTAATTTTGTTTATGTTGCAATTGTTTAACTCTGTGAAGCTGTGATACTATGCCTGTCTAAAACACCTGGTGGTGTAATAAAGAGCTGAATAGCCAACAGCAAGGCAGGAGAAAGGGTAGGTGGGGCCGGCAGGCAAAGAGAATAAATAGAAGAAGAAATCTGGGGGAAGGAGAGCTAGGAGCCAGGGAAAGAATCAGACTCCCGGGACCAGCCACCCAGCTACACAGCAAGCCAGGGAATAAGAGTCAGATTTACAGAAGAGAATGGGAAAAGCCTAGGGGCAGAAGGTAGACAAGATAATTTAAGTTAAGAAAAGCTGGCTTATTAGAAAATAAACCAAGCTAAGATCAGGCACTCATAAGTAAGGATATGTCTCTGTGTGTATTTATTTGTGAGCTGGGTGGCGCCTCCCCCCTCCCAAAATAAAACAAGCAACAACACCCAAACTTTGTGTGAAGATTGACATTTCAGATTGTTGTATAGTAGTAGATCAAAATTCCAGGGACCCAAGAGACCTATATATCAAGTCAGGGGGAAAAAAAACAAGCAAGCAAACAAAAAACAAGTAATTTTCCATGAATAATATTTAGCCTCTTAAGGTCATAATGATACTGTAGCAGACCATGAGATTTCATAGTGATATCCTGGGACACATCATGTCTCCATTCCCAACACTCTTTGCCTGCTTCTGATGTTACCTCTTGCCCAGTAGAGATAGTGGGCTTTCTAAAGCCACCACAGAACGATTGCTCTTTTAACATGAAATGTTCTCCCAAGACACGTTTAAAGGTTTGGTCCCCAATGGAATATTCAGAGATGGTGCTTCAAGGGTGCAGTTAGATCATGGGGTGGAGGGTCTGACCTAACCAATGAATTAACTGACTGATGGATTTAAATCCTGATTGGACAGTTGGGAGGTGGTGGAAACTGGTAGGTGAGGCCCTGCATAGGTATGGGGGAAGTGAGTCAAGGCGGGCATTCCTTTGAAGGGTCCACCTTGTCCCTGACCCCTTTCCCTACTACTCTCTCTGCTACCTAGTCACTATGGCGTTTCTGGCACCTTTTCCCCATCATGTCCTTCCATTGTGATGTTTCTTCTATAGACTTAAACACAATGGAGTTATCCAACTCTAGACTAAATCATCTGAAACCGTGAGCCAAGATCAACGTTTCTGCCTTTGTACCAGACACTTGTCATTTGTCATTTCTATCAGACATTTGTCACAGTGGTGGGAAAGTCTGATACTGGACCAGAAAGGAGTATGTAATCCTGTCTTGCTACAAAGTCTTCTCATGTGTATTCTGTCCTCACCAAGAAGATCCCAAGGGGTGTGTGTGTGTGTGTGTGTGTGTGTGTGTGTGTGTGTGTGTGTGTAAACAGAAAGGAGACATAGACAGACAGGCAGGCAGATAAGCACACAAAGGGAAGGGGAGGTGGCTGTAAGCTACTTACATTAGTGATCACAAACAGATATGTTGAACCAAGGTTTAGGAGACCTAAATCAAGAGAAAAGTCTCTGTCTTCCATCTTACCATGTACTGCAGGGTACCTGCAACAAGATAAGATGGTGTTAGAATAAACATCATGGCTTAGAAAAACACTCCCATCTCTGGGGAAGAGAGATCTCAACTCTAACGAGGAAAATAGTTAAGCCACATGTCTTTGAAGATAGACCCAGATTTCTGCCCTGCCTTGGATCTGCACTCTGTCTTACCTACCAAGTATACTGTAAAAATCCTAATCCAGAAGAAAGACTGTACAGATCAACTTTTGCACATTTCAGGCCCGTGAAAATTCTTCATGTAAATCTTATGACTTAGCAGAATAGTATAAAACAGAGAATGTGAGAGAGAAATTCCAATCAGTGATTCTCAACCTGTGGGTCGTGACCCCTTTGGGGATTGTATATCAGATATCCTGCATATCAGATACTTACATGATGATTAATTATAGTAGCAAAATTACAGGTATGAAGTAGCAACAAAAACAATTTTGTGGTTGGCGGGGGTGGGGTGGGGTGAGAGTGGGGTGACCACAACACAAGGAACTGTATTAAAGGGTCACAGCATTAGGAAGGTTGGGAACCAGCACTGTAAGTGATGAGATACTGATGACAGGTACCAAAGAACAGGAGCCAAAACCCACAACGAACTTTATGAGCTTCACAGAAATGGGCTGTATTAATTACACAGTCTGTTCAGCACAACTATCACAGTCTCAGCAGAGCAATGCAGAAAGCAGATGAGCCCAGGAGAAAGGGCAAGAATTAAAAAGAACAGAAATCCTCCTATACTCCAAACTAGCACAGCTATGCCTGTGTCCATCACCTAAACACAAAAACAGCGCTCAAAGAAGATTTGTTTGGATAAAAGTAAAATGTCCACAAGGACAAGGCTCTTACTCTCCTCTTAGCACAGTCCTGTACGCAGACACTCCGTAGTCTTTGCCCACACTGAGAGGAGCATCTGCATCCAAGGAGATATTGATGTCTTTATGCAAGGCGTTAATAAACCTGAGGGTAGACAAATTATTTACATGTCAGACAAAAATATCCAAAGAAGGATACCTGGTACTGTGTTTCTCATACCTATAGTCCAAGTGCATAAAATAGTGGCTGGGCAAGAACAAACAATCCAAGGACCTTTAATGTAAGAAGTAATCACTAACCTTAACTTCCTCTAGGAAAAGTAGACTTTTCTGGATTATTAACTTATGACTGACACTCACCAGATGGTCAGCTAGATGGACACTACCACAGTCACACATGGCAATCTGACTTTCCTTTCCAATCTAGTTTAGAAATACCTAACTTCTTTCTTTCTTTTTTTACTGTGTGTGTGTGTGTGTGTGTGTGTGTGTGTGTGTGTGTGTGTATACACAGATGTACATGTATGTACACATGTTGAATGGAGACCTGTAGTCAACCACAGATGTTTCTCAGGATGACCATCCACCTTGTTGTCGAGACCATAATTCACTGAGAGCTGGGGTCCACTCAATAAGACTGGGCAGCTGGCTAGTCAAGCCTCATCACTGCTGGTATTACATGTCACCACACTCCGTGTTTTACATAGGTTCTCGGGCTTGAACTTGGATCATAATGCTTGCACAGCAAACACTTTATCAACCTAGTTACCTCCCCAGCCATTTTACCCCCTCCTAATGGAATTTCTCAAGTAAGACTCAAGAAAAACAAGAGAAATCGAAATATATATAAAGACATAACATTTTATAGAAGGCAATTATCTTCTTATTAATGGAGTCCAGTTTGACCTGTACAAAATTTAGAGAACCAGTCCACAGGAGGTATTGTTACTATATTCCAGTCTTCAGGAATCTTGGGCCCTTCCAGAATCTTCTTTCTAGTATTCTAAAAGTAAGTCCCTCTCAGAATGGGGGTCTCGTTACATTTCTGTTTTAATGATTTTAATCTTGGTCTTGCTCTAGAGATGAGAAGGGCAGTGCCTTCCAGTATTCTAACAGTTGATTCCTAGGCCTTCCTTCATTTATGCAGACAAATTGGTCCCTGCTGCCCCTTCTTGTCTAAATTACTTTGTGTGGGTTGTCTTTTCAGAAGCCTTTCAAGGGCAAGTTCTTACGTGTATTTTACTTTTCAGTGAATTCAGACTTTTCTTCATAGGTTCTCCTGTACTTTCTACAATAACTACCTGATCTTGGGGCCATGATTCCTCTGTTTCACATCCAATTCCAGCCTCAGAGGGCAGGTGAGTACCTGTCTATCTGTCCCGTGCCATCTGACAAGACCATCAGCCTTATCTGGATTAAAAACCAACTCTTTCGATCTTTCTGTCCCTTTAGGACAGATAGCCAACTACAAAAACTGATGGTGGAAATATTTGCTCAGTGCTAAATGTTTATCTGATGAACACGGTCATTTACACAGGTATTTTCCTGAGAGTATGATAAATGGCTAATATTAGGTGGAAACATTTTTGTGGTAGAGAACAAAGGCTATCACTAATCCAGGGTGATCTGTCAGTCCTTTTGGAGGAAGCATGCCCTTTGCCTTTCACTGTCATAGGAAATTCCACAGACACCAGAGCCCTTGACTTTCTAGGAGGGGAACATCGCTGCTCAGAAAAGTAAAATGTTAGGCCTCTTCATCTGAAGTCCCCAACATCCAAACCTGATGGCTGTCATTCCATTGGCTGGTTTGATTTCTATATCCTTTACCTGCAACAGAGAAAAGCAAACATCAGTAGGAGCAGACAAATGGAAACCTATAATCAGAACATTCCAGTTTCATGCAGATCCTTTGTAAGCTTCTGATGAGATAGCCATCATACTTCAAAACAGAACTTGTGCAATTCCCTAACTTACCAGCACACTGGAGATACTTTCCCCATCTTCATGAACAACCAAATGGTAACAGTTCTTCTCCTCTACAGAATGCTTATTGTGGACAGACAAGTTGTTATGCTTCAGATGAAAATGTAAATCTTGGACTTTTGTTTCCAGGTGTAGTTTGGAATAGTGCGTTGTGTTCTATAGAATAAAGAATCTGTTATAATCACTTTCTACCCCAGTATGGAACTCAGGATGTGTAACCTAGTCATTTCTTTCTCTAAACCAGTTATTTTGTTTCCAGCACATTGGCATAGGACATAGAAGCATACGTAAGGAAGAATAGAGAAGTTCATTATAGCATTATGCATAATAATAAATGCAGGAGCAGGGCGGAAGAGATGGCTCAGTGGTTAAGAGCACTGGTTGCTTTTTCAGAGAACCCGGGTTTGGTTCTTAGCACCCACATGGTGGCTCACAACCATTTGTAACTATAGTTCCAGGAGATCTAATATCCTCTTCTGACCTCTGCAGGCACCAGGCACATATATGATATACAGACATGCATACACACACACACACACAAACAAACGGATGGATGGATGGACGGACGGACGGATGGACAAATGAACGAACAAACAAACAAACAAATAAATAAATAAATAAACAAAACTTGCAGGACTGTAACTGTAGCTAAATGGCAGAATGCTTGCATTGCATGCTTTCTGCCCTAGGTTCAATCCCCAGTATTGCCACAAAAACAAGAACAACAACAAAACCCAGGTTGAATATCTACAAGACGATGTTTACATGACCTAGTGTTAAAGGATAGAATATTATGCAACCACTAGAATAATGTTCTTAGAGATTATTTAGGGACACAAGACGATAATGATCGGATTATATGATTAATGTCATTACACAACCAAGGCTATAACTATAACTATAACCACACACTTTCTAGTTGGTTTGGGCCCACAGCTCACCTGGAAAGAGCTGATGGACTCCACCAAGAGAGAATTGTTTCTACTTCCTAGCACCGTCACCTTTATCTCACCATCCGCCAGGTTCAAGACTTGTAAGAAAATCTCTTGGGAAGCTGGCTGGGGATGAGTCATTCCCTGAAAGACAGCCAATACTTATTTGAATTACCTATAAATAACCCTTTAGGTACAAGAACACATACCTTAGTCCTATGTTTGACAGCTTAGCCCTTCTAGCCAAGATTTACAAGTTTATCCCTCTGAAGAGCAGTTGACTTAGAAATCTGAAATGGAAACTTGATTTTGTTTTTAATCGGGGAAGACCCCAGTCCCATGAAGCAAGCACCACTGGAAGGTGGCAAACACATCCCTTCAGTTGTGGTCTTCCAGTTCACTAACTAATTAATAGTGGCTATCTGATGGCCAGAAGGATTATGTAGAGCTTCAAAGGCATCAGATAAACCTTTGTTCCCCGGGTGTCTTGGGTATTTGTGTTGTGGAGTTTCCTGAAAATAAACCCTGAATTATTCAGGTGGAAAATGGGCCTCCTTTTGCATTGTTGCTCTAGTCACAGAAATATTTACCAAGACTGTCCTGTGATTTGGATACAATGGTGAGTCCCGAGGAATTGAGATTGAACATGTTAGGAGGGTGAACGGAGCAGACTGGGAGCTTCACATTTATTGAACTCACATTTATTTTTATCTCTACAAGTGCTGCAACTGCAAATGCCAGGCATGCTAGGATCATCCCGACAGCCATTTTCCTAAGTGAGCTGCGGAGGGAAAGGAGAGACCATTATATCGACCCCTTACTCTAAAGTACAAAGCCTAGACTCCTTAGCCTTTCCAGAAAGACTTTCTTAATTAGTTCCAATGACTTCTTAAAGTATTTTCTAGAACTCTCCTTCAAACAGCCTTTTTACTCAAGTACCAGTTAACACCTCTTCTCTGTAGTATACCACTTTTCCCACCTTTACTTATGATTATGTGACTTTTAACCATTATGATGTGATATTAAAGATAATAGCAATATGATCAGGCCTTGCCATTTAATGCACATCAACTTCTGTAATTCTTCAACTCATTTTCTTCTTCTTCAAAAGTTTTGCTGACCTCTGTGGCATTCCCATCTTCCCTTCCCAGGGTATTTACCACATTACTAATGTAATGGTTATCTTTGCCTATGTTCTAGTTCCCTTACTAACCAGTGGACACCACCTTAAAAAATTGTGTACTTTATTTACATGGATTTGCATAGAACTATTACCTCATCAGTTTGTATGTGATAAAGTGGGAATCATTTTACTATCACAGCTAGATTGCTGTTAAATCACAGATGGAAGGAGACTTGACCTGTTCCCTGCCAAAGTTTACAAACTTTACAAATGAAATTCTCCACTCAGCATGGGGCAGGTTGCAGTGCATACTAGCTAAAAATGATGCTGTACCCAGTCCTACAAGGTCCTTTCTTAGTTTCATAGAAATAGCAGGATATTTAAAAGAATTAGTTGTCATCAAAACCATAGGACTTCAAAACAAAAACAAAAACAAACAAACAAAAAACCCCTAGGACTTGGTCCAGAAAGATGGTTCAGAGCATAATTCTGTGAAGGGTCATGGCCTGAGTTGAATCCCCAGAACCCACATGATAGAATGAAAGAACTGATTCCCACAGGTTTTCTTCTGACCTCTACACACTTGCTGTTGCACATACATTAATCCCCCCCATACACATGGAATAAGTAAATAAGTATACTTCTTTGGAGAGGCAACATTCAAAGGCAAAGCAGCATGGTTTTCCTTAACCTGATATCACATACTTGCCTAGACCTTCAATACCTTACACACAAGTCTGCAGCACTGGCATTGACAACCAACAGTTAGTTCTAACTTCCACTTTTCCACATTAATAGAATTTTGTCAACATGGAAAAACAGAAACAGATAAATGATAACTCAAAATAATTAAATAGAAATGTCCAAGTTTTGAACCATCACCAAAATGAACAAACACTGAGTCAGTATGCAGTAATACATGGTGCAGTGAACACTTACGTGAAGTTAATTCTGAACTTGGAGATCAGCCGGTAAATGACGAGGTCAAACAATGGGATGAAGATAAGAACCAGAAAGGGATTTAGTACCTGAAACGCCATGGTAACAAGGATTAATACAAGCATCCCTCTGTCATGAGTGCGAGCATCTGCTTACATGCACCCTATCACATCTACTCACTTTCACCTTAGTAAGTAAGACAGTCTCCATTTCTGTATATGCAAGGCTCTACTTCTCTTGCAAAGCATCTTAACCTTCAAATATACCAAGGGACTAGTTTTACTAAGCCATTTCCTGTCAGTCAAATTAGAAATCATTCTCTCTCATTGTCCCTTCTCTTTAGTTTCCTAAATGGAAAAATAAGGGGCTAAAAAGCATCCTGAAGATTGCCATTGGTAAGCAGAGATTTTGACACACAGTAAAAGTTTATACTTTCTTTTTGTTTGTTTTGATAGTACTGAGCATTGAACCTAGGACATCCTGCATGTCAGGCAAGTGCCATACCACTAAGCTCTAGCCCTAGCTTCAAGTTTACAGTTTCTTTGACAGAATTTTCAATTATACTCTCTTGACATAGAAAGCAAATTCTTTCTTAGCTCACACTCTACCTGTGGGTTCATACTCAGTCGCTCTGGAGCTGGGCAGAACTACACCTTAACAAAGGATGAGCAAGAAACTATTTTCATCTCTATGTTTGGGCTTCCTCAGCATACAATGAGTGTATCCAAGGATGGTTGTCAACCCAAGTAACAGGTAGAGGTACAGGGGAGGAAAGAATCACATGTTCATGCATATAGAGAAATTTCCTACCTGCATCTGGTCTGGCTGAAGCACAAAAAATCCCTGAAACACACATCATAATAGATTATAGTTAGATGGTAGCAGAAGACCATGAAAGCTTAGATTACCTGTCTGGATAGTAGATAAGAAGCACATAAAAGAAAATTCATCAAATTTTTGGTTCAAATCATATCTTGTTTACTAGCTAAGGTATGTGGGCTGCGAAGAGACTTGGGATGGCTTGTGACTATTCACTAAGGCCAGATGGGCCCTAGGAAGAAGACTACTTTTTGTGTCTGGATTACGTATACATTCTCCAAAATGCTTGGGCTTTGCATCATTGTGCATGTGCATAGTGGGGACTGGGGAGAGGCAGTGAGGCTGAAATTTAAACATGAAATTCACTGATGTTTTATTTACAACTCATACACTAGCCTGAAGGTAATTTAATTAATTCAATAATTGGCAACAATTTTGTGCATGAAAGTTTTATGGTGGGGAAATTTTCACTTGTGTTATCCTGTTACTACTCAAGAGTAGTTTTGTCTTTTGGAGCAATTGGGATTACAGATATTTGGATTAGGGATGTTCAACCTGAACTACACTTGGCTTGAGAGTGATAGCGTTGTTATGCTTTACTGAATCTCTACAACAATCAATAGTTATAACGGCAGAAGGATGGGTGTTGTGGTCAGGGTGAAGTTGCCACTGATACACTATGTTCAAATTCCAAAGTTGCTTTCCAGAGAATCACTAAGAGAACTGTCATGGTAACTCCTGGACAGCTAGAGGAAGGCACAGCTAAAATTATATTTCGGATGCTCCCAGTACCGCTCCACCCTGTCTTCTTCAAAACTATCAATATAGTAATACAGAGGTGGAATGATTAAGATGTAGAATGGACCAGAGGATGGAGTGGACCAAAAAATTAAAACTGATAAAAGAGAAAATAATGTTTACAATGTTTTCTTCCCACAGCCACAGATCAGACATTTTATTAATTTTCCCTCAGGTCCTATGGGTTCCCTGCTTGATCTTGACTAACGAATGGGGCAAGTTGTGTAGAAGCACCAACCAAGCCTTCACTTGGTATGTCTAAGACAGGCTTAAGTATAAGACAATCATCAACCAGGCCTGCATGACATCATCTGGTATCCTTTTAGCACATCATTGGGGTAGCTGACATGTCCCGCCCTTCCCCCCGATTTCTAAAGACAAGATTATGATTTTTATTTCTAGCCTAACTTTGGTTATCTTTACCTGCTCAGTGTTCTGGGGGCTTAGGGTTCATCCCTAAATGATCTTAAGTCAGTTTTTAAAGAAAAATAACCAATAAATTAATTAAATGTGTAGAAATAAAAATTAGGTATGTATAAATTAAATTAATTACAAATTATGTGTGAAGAAGAACTTAACAGGCTTCTTTGGAAGATTTGTCCACTCACCAAATCACCGTTCATTTTGTTAGCTTGCAGGGTCCATCGTGAGCCCTAGAGCAGACAGATTTTGTTGTGAGACATCCTTTTCCTGTGATAAGAAAGAGGATGAAAAAAGACATATCTTTCAAAAAACCACTATTACCTGTTGGTCCAAAAGAGCCCAAAACATGGGCAGTGGGATATAAAGGAACAGCACCCTGGTCAGTGCCTTCACATCCGTAATGAGATGCTTCTGCGGGGAGGAAGGAAGAGCAGGCAAAGTTGCCAGAGGTTCCAAATGTGCTTTCCTTGCTTAGAGTAGAAATGGTCAAAACAGTAAAAGGAGGGGTCAAATGTGCCAGAAGCAAAGAATTGGAAAGATCTCACAGAACTATGTGGGGTTTCTGCAGTGTCCACTTACTGGGTATTTCTCCGCTGCCCAGTCTAGCCAGTGGGGTCTCTTAGGAACATCCCCAGAACGGTTCCTGAGGCGGTTGCAGATAGCAAACTAGGATGGAGACCAGAACCAGAGATAGACAAACAGAAAGCACCCCCTGATTTCCCCCAGTTCCTTCCCCCTTCCCCAAAACAAGTACTTTGAATTTCATCAAACATCGGATCCCAGTACCTGAGGTATAATTCTTATCTCTCCTTATTTCCTAATAGCATCATACATAACTGTACTCAGAAGATTTTTGCCTATTAAAAAAGTGACTGCTTCTGAAACTTAATGGTCAAGTAGTGGCAATTAATAAATTAAACTCAGTTTTTCAGAAGGTAGGCACATAGAAGGAAGGTGGTTGAGGGAAACATATGCCCACATTTGGAGAAACGCACACTCAGCATGGCATCTCTCTTTTTTATTGAAAAAGGCAGGCAGGCAGGCAGGCAGGAACTTACCCATATGCATTTGGTCACTCGAGCCACTATATTTCCTTCAGGAGGGGGTTTTCTGTACATCCTGCTTCCCATTGCAAACACAACTGCAGGTAATACACAGACAATGTTCTTAGTCACTCATTTAGAATATTCAGTGTGTCAGCATCACCTCCCATGGAGAACTGACTCTCCTCACTCCCTAACTTCAGAGTAGCCAAGAGAAGAGAGTGGTCAATTGTTAAGAGATATTTATTGAGAGACTTTCAAGGGATAGCAGAGACAGAGGTCCTCTTTGATTTCCTCCCCTTTTTTTTTTCAGTCCATCTCCACATCTAATATGATACCAATTTTGATTATTTTTTCTTTCTTGAGTGCATAGCCCAGCTGTTCTTTTACATTACCATCGCTTTCTCTATTCTACCTAGAACAATTCCTACCCATTATACCCATTCTCCTTCTTTTTCTCCTTCCCTCCATTTTTGAGACAGGGTATCTCTTTATAGCCCACCCTGGCCTGGAAGTCACTGTACGCCCTAGGCTGGACTCTAATTCATGATCCTCCTGCCTCTTCTCCTAGAGTGTTAGAATTACAAATGTGTCAACTTCTCCATGTTGCTTGTCTTTTAAATGGTGGCATGCCTTTAAAGTTTGGGTCTAGGTCTTCTTTTTACTGTCCTCTAATTATCTCAGAGTTGTCTATTTTCAAGGTTTAGTTGTTGGCTGCACCTTATGAATCCATATCTGTGACTAAAACCCAATTGTTTTTCTCTGGGCCCTAAGACAGTGTTTCCAAATAACTATTTGGGGATAAACTTAAATGTTTCAAGAGCACATATAATGAAACTTGTCCCTGAAAAAATCCATCAGCATTGCCTTAACCTGTCTGTTCTCACTATGTCAGTTAATTATCTAACTAGCCTATGGTTCAAGCCAGAGCCCTGTATTCAACAGTATCCTATCTTCACCCTCACTTCCCATATCCAATCATACCACAGCTTGACAATTCAATAGGGACCAAGACCAGGTGAGCTGGGGATGGCCCTCACCTCAAGTACAAAATTTAAAGGAGTACAATAGATGGAACAAACTAGGTCAATATTATCTTTGCCTCATCCTCAACCCAGTATCTTCTCCATAGTGCAAACCTTTGAAAAATAAGATGTTCTGAAAAAAAATCTAGCAGTCATTTCTCTGTTCAGAACCCATTTTGATTATTCTCCACTGTCTTCACAATGAAGTTTTAATTCTTTCATGGCCTAAATTATCCTTCATTGTTTTGTTTCTGGCAATGTTTCTTCTTTGTCTCTCCCTTTTGCTCCAGACAATTGAATCATCCAAGGCTTTTGAACAACCATGCTGTCTCTTATCTAAAGACACCAACCACATCATCTTTCCATATGGTCCCTTCTTTGATGAAACACTCTTCATCCTTGAGGGCTTATCTTAGAAGTCTTCTCTGTAGGCAAACCCTTACAACCTTCAGAGTCTTCATCAGGAAGCCCTTCTATGAGCTCCATAGCCTTCACTATACTTCCCTGGTCATGACATTGACTTACTATATGGCAAATCCCTGTTTGTTTGTCCATATTATTCTTCATGTAATATATACAGTCTTTGAGAATATGAAATTTATAACTGTCTAGATCATCAATATGGTTCCAATACCTAGCACAGAATCTGATCACATAGTAAATATTATTAGCACCATAAAATGAAGCAGTTGACTAACAATGATAGATATTACCTATTTAAGATAAAACATTCTAAGTACAGAATCTTTTTGGAGCTCTATAATTGCTTTAATGTCTAAATATTATTACCAGTCAGTGATATAGAGAAGTTGCCATGATGCTAATAAATGGAAAAAGTAAGAAAGTACTTGGAAAAAACCTTTGGCATTGATGAGAGAAGGAAGGAAAGAGTATTTGATCATGGTTCATGGATCTCCCAGAATAAATTTCTTTGGAACTGGGAACTGTATTACTTTCAGCCTCTCTGGTAGAAAAGAATCAGACCAAACATTGAATCTCTGGGCTCCCTAGCCTCTGTTGAGCTCTTTATGTGTTTGGACTGGATATGTTCCAGGGGGGTGTCACTCAATGGCCCAGAGTGAGAACGGGTTTCCAGGTCAATGACTAGAAACAATCACACCCAAGCCTCCCCTGAGGGGACTTGCCTAAGCCAACAAGCCCACATATCCCCTGTCTTTTCCAGGACAAAGTTCTCAGTGCTAGAAAGAATGCCACTTGATCTAAATTGCATTACTCCCTATCTACTTATCCAACTCCTCTGTAATTCTCTTTGTTCAAGGAGAAATTCCTTGGGGAGCTTTGCAGAGCAGAGCAAACCCAGCTAAAACTGGAAGCTACTTTAATGCCCAGGTAATCAAAAGTGGCATCTACGTACCAGAAAAATAAGTGTCAGATAACATAAAATAGCTTGAAATAGAGGCTGATTATCTTCTTTCCTTCCTTGCATAGTTCAGTAATAATCAATGGGCTTCGATCCTGACTCCACTCAAGAATCAGCTGAGAACTCAGGGCGGTGGTGGTGCACCCCTTTAATCCCAGCAATCGGGAGGCAGAGGCAGGTGGGGGAAAAAGCTCACCTGAGATTTTTGAAATCTTTAGGCACTCAAACTCCGGATTGGCAGTTCTGCATGTGCTCAAATTGGGTTTGAAAACTCCTTTGAAATGTATTAACTATGTGCCTGTAGCCCTTGAAAAGTGGTTTATGAGACTGGAGAGACAGCTCAGAGTTGCTTGTTGCTCTTTCAGAGGACCTGGGTTAGAGTCCTAGCACCCACATGGTTGCTTACACTTGTCTGCAACTCCAGTTCCCCAGGATCTGATGACCTCTCCTGGCCTCCATGAGCACTAAGCACACATGTGATACACAAACATGAACTGATACACAGATAATAAAAATAAGAAAATTTGGATGCCATTCATAATTTATCTCCAAAATGGAAGGACGATCACTAGCATACCACTTGCCTAATAGGGCTAATGGTAGGGTTCAATGAAATAGTTCATGAAGAGTGCCTACACGATGCCTTTCACGTGGCAGGACCCAACGGCTACCAGTTTCCTTCCCTGCTCTACTCACCAAGAGCTACTACCATGAGCAATCCCAGAACTCCAAAAGCAAGGGCATAGCAGTCTTCCCCGAAACACTTCACATCTCCTGAAGGAAAAATCAGGAGGGGAAGAGCAGTGATGAATTATACACCATATTTTACTCTATTAGGTCAGGTTCTTGGTGCAGACATAGCTAGCCTCTTCCTTCTCGTAATCTAACCCGTACCCCTCATTTTATAGGCCAGACAAATCAAAACTCAAATAACTTCTCATATATTTATAAGCCCATATGAAAGGAGAAGCTGGACCACCTGCAGCTGTCCACAGCTTTTTGGCTGGTCGAGTAAAGTCCTGCACAGTCAGCCCCACAGAAGGAATCCTAACCTCTCAGCATCGGTGTGATGAACGTAGAAATCAAGCTCCCTGCGTTGATGGAGAGGTAGAAGACTGAGAAGTATCTAGTCCGTGCCTCTGCCTGGAATGAGACAGATCATCAGAGAAATGTTCTCTTAGCTCCACCCCCACTGCATGTTCAAATTCAGATGAAGGTACATACAAAGCAATGGGTTTCAGATCGTGCTTCTGTGGTATGTGGCCCTCTCGTTAGCTCTTTAATACAGTAGCTGGCTGACCCTGGACAAGCTTTTACTCACTTTCTAAGCTCCAGTACAAGCCCCTTGGGACCTGGACAAAAAGTGATCAACCTGTCCTCAATACCATTCTTGCATCCTGTACATGTTTATTATACTATAAATTCATTTGTATTAAATATCTGTTTTACTCTGTATGTTGTGAGTTCCTTCAGGATTGCCTAGTACCTAGAACAAACACTAACATGTATTAGGCATCCATAAATGTTTACTGACTGTATTAATTAAGCGAATGACTCCTCGAGTTAACTAATGTATTTTGTGGGGCACATGGTAGGACAGTGTGGTAAGCTGTTGATCTAGGAAGGTCGTGCACCTGGTGTCCTAGGAAGATCTTCCAGAGAGTGTAAAGGGGTACCTGCTGGCCTAGAAGTGCTTGCAGAAGCCTGGGGGTGAGTGTGCTTTATGAATTGAAATACACCTGTGGGCCAGCTACTACTTGCAACAACTCTCAAGTAAATTTCTAACAGGTACTCTACCTAGGATGTACTTACTTCATTCTGGCATTTTGCTCTTCTTGATGCATTAGGAGAATAAATCATTCACAAAATCATCTCTGTATTATACTTCCCATTCCTGAAGTACTCATCACATTAATTTTTAGGTACCTCAAGTGAAAGTAAGGTCGCTATTTCCAAATCCTATGTGAAGTTTCTCCTTCAGTGAAGCAGGCACCTGATTTCCTATAGCTTTCACTTCTTGGGCTTAGATTTAAACACTGTCCCTCCCCCAATATTTATGAACAGCTATATGAAATTTTCTCCTTGGGTTTTGTTTGTTCTTTTGTATTTTGTTTTGAGTCAGTATCTTGTACATCCTGGGCTGGCCTAGAAATAGATATGCAGCTGAGGGTGGCCTTGAACTTCTGATTTTTCTGCCTCCACCTCCTAAATGGAATGCTGGGATTATAGGTATGAGCCACCAGACTCAGTTTATACTTTGCTGGGGACTGAACCCAGGGTTTTGTGGGTGCTACTCAGGTTCTCTACCAACTGAGTCACATCCAAGCTCCCTTGACGCTTATTTTATTCAGTCTACATGTTCTCATTTTCTTCAGTCTTTCATCATATGACATGTCCACCTCCCACTCTGCTTCCTTCCTTTAACTGAGATTTAGTTTTCTCTCTGCTGATGACCAGCATGCAGTGCAGAACTCAACTCTCCAGCAGTACTTCATCAGTAGGATTACTTCAGTCCTAGTAAGTGGCCACCTGACAGGCTCCCCATTTCGATGCTGGCCATACACTCTTGAAATACAGAAATAACAAGACTCTTACATGCTTTTCTTCAAACTGGTCGCCACCAAAAGCTGCCACACAGGGTTTGATACCTCCTGTCCCCAGAGCTATTAGACTCAGGCCAACCAATGATAAGATTCTGAAATGGAGAGGTAAGGATGCTATAGCCATGTGTTTACCAAACCAACTGTAGAGATGGACTATAAAGATGCATGAGAAAAAAGATATTTAAAGAAAATATCTTCTTTGCACGTCTACCTTGTGGGTACTTTCTACTTGCCTTCAATTCAATCACTATTCATGAGAATTTATCGTCTTCACATTTGAGCCTCTGCTAGACATTGTATTTTCTGGGAAGATTCCCAAAAGTTCCATTTATCCTTTGCATGCAACAAGTGGAAGAAGACAGTTCAGGGACTGGGAAGCTAGCACACTAGCTTTTAATATTATTTTAGCAATTCAGTTGAAAGATCTTAAGGACTCTAATCTTGCATACTAACTACAAAGTAAAATATTAAAGTTTATCATAATAAACAGGAATGGCATCCATAAGTGTTATGGACCAATAATAAGGTATTTAATGTTTATTACCTTTCAAATAAAGTAAAAAACTTCAACTCAGAGTGCACATGTGGTGTGTGATTACATTAAATTGATTATATATATTAAAACGTATCAAATATCTCTGCTCTATAAGAACCAAGACCTGAACTAAAGAGGGACATAAAATGGGAATGTACAGAACTGCATATACATAGAAGTACCTCAAGCTTTGAATAGCACTTTTATAGTATGTAATAAGTAAGTGCTTATGCAATTTGTAATGGTGCGCAGATACATAGTTAGAAGTGAGGGAAAACAGAAGGTATAAAAGTTTTTCTTATTTTCAAAACAAATGAAGAATTTTTATGAGAACAATACTAATTAGGCATTCAAAGTGTCTTCAAAGGTTTACTTAATAAAGAAAAAAAAAAAAGAGACCTGATAAGGTAGGAAAGGGTTCAATTGCTCATAAAACCTTTTATGTTAATAAGCTTGGCAATGAAATTATACACTAGAAAATAAAGGAGAATCTCTGATATAAAACAGAAAGCTATCTGTAGTGGCTCTCTGAGACCTACACGTGTCTGACGTCAGACAAGCAGCTCGGTTGGTTCCATTTTACTCACGTATGTAGCATCTTTCCTCCCAGTATCGGTATGGCACCCAAAGACTTGAACACATGGCCAAGAATGTACACTAGGGAGAGATAGATGATTGTCCTGTGAAGAAAGTTAAATCAGTCAGTGGACCATTCAGAGACATGAATAATACAGAGTCAGGGTTCACTGTTCTCAGTAAACAGAGGAGAAGGAGAAGGAAGAAGTGGAGAGGAAAGAATGAGCTTGGGAATGCAGGTAGAAACAATAGTGAGTGGTAAACAGAGGCAGGGAAAGGAAGCCCCTGTAGTATTTACTTGGAAGTTACAAGACATGTCTTTCACGCTCTCATCCCAGATCTACACTCTGCTCTGCATTCCCAGAGCAACCCTACTTTTATACAGATAGGAGGAGAACTAGGTGTGTTTGTAGCAAGCACAGGGATGTTTTCAATTGGTAAAACCCCTGCTGTTTTTCTCAGGCACCATCTTTAGGCTCTAGGAAGCAGGAGGAGTGAAAGGCGCCAAGTACACAGGAGCACTAATACAAAGGATTGTCTCTAAACAACCTGGGTAACTGGAACACTCGGGCTAACTGTAAACCCCAGGACAGTTTCCACACACAAGCTGTTCAGTGATAAAAACAATGAAATTTTGGGGAAAACAAAGCCCTACCTATTGAGTAATTTTTTTCCAATGAACGTGAATAGCAAATAAGTGGCAGGTTGAGGAATTCCAATAAGAACATATGTAGAGCTCTGCACACTGCTATGGCACAGTATCGCTTATATTCCTTGTGTGTATTACTGTAAGTGAAATGTATATTATGTATATTACCATATAGTCAGGAGGTTAATGCTATAATAAACCTTCAGAATTATATAGTTACTCTATATAAAGCTATGTAATTACATCTAGAAATACCAGAAATATCCACTTGGGGATTCCTCATTCTAAATGCCTAATATTCTTAGATTGGTTTCCTGAAAAGGAACAATTAGAAAGAGAGGGAATAAAAAGAAACTGAAGGAAAACTAGTTATCACAGGCCTCTAGGAGAGGATGCTCAATCACCAGAAAGAAACAAACTAAATGGGGCTAGAGGGATGGCTCTGTGGTTACGAGCTCTTGGTGCTTCCAGAGACTGGATCCCATCATATTTGGTGGTTCGTAGCCAGCTCCAAGGGATCTGATATCCCCTCTTTGCCTCTGCAAGCATGCATACACATGTGGCATTCTCTCACAAAGACACACAGATACATACCATAAAAATACTTAAGCTAAAACTTTAAAATTTCCTTATACAAGAGTAGGGGATTCTGGGTGTCCATTTCCTCTTATACAGCTTGGATTCCTGGCTAGTAAGCAGGGGAAGGGTTCTGGCAGTTGTTAAGGGAATCCATAAAATCATTCCTCGAATATTTAAACCATCTCCCTAACATAAGTCTTGTACCTCCAAGATAACACTGGGAAAATTATGGGGCAGGAGATGCAAAGTGGGGGAGATAGGAGGAAAACGAGAAAGAGAGGAAAGTTGGCAGAAGCACAAGACAGACAGACAGAGAAATAAGGGGAGATGGGTAAGTTTGAACATGTAAGTATTCCTTTTCCTCCACTGAAGCAAGGCTGCCACATCAGGTTTTAAAAAGTGGAAGAGGAGCCAATTCCAGTTTTTAAAAATCAAGAATAAGGTATGGTGGAAGGAAATACCTAGTTTATTCCACCAGATTGTAGTCATGGTTCTATTTGTATATGAGGGCTCTTACAGGTATGTACACACACACACACACACACACACACACACACACACACACACACACACCCCTACAGGAGGACAAATTATTCAAATTTTATATCATCCCCTTTTTGAAAGAGTTCAAAGCATTCCCTAAAGTGTGTTGTTTAAAAGACAAGGCCCAAAGTAAATAAAACTCACCTTCATTACTCTTCATACCTACTCTCATCTCAATTATGTTTTAGACAATAGTGCATAGACACAACTACAGAAAAAAGATAGCAATGAAGACATTTTGGTGTCCTTTTCCATCTTCCAGTTTAGAGACAGAAAATAAAAATGAAATGGTGGCAACTGATAGCAGTTGGAGTTAATATTGAAGAGGATGAGTCTAAGTAATACTGTACCTACACTCAGAATTCATAGAATCACATAGTTGATTCAATGTAGGGACACAAGGAAGCCAGTATAAAGAACAGTCAACTTGAGAAGAAATATGTAGTTATAAATGCATGAAGAATTTGAACTCAATGTTCCAACAGTTGGAGTAGCTGTCTGCAGATGACTAAGCTATGCACCTCCAGCCTTGCTAAGGGGCAGTCAGTTTGGAGAAAGTAAGTAGTGAAAGTTAGCATCTGGTAGAAATCTGACACTTAAGAAAGAGCTAAGTAAATGAAAAGCAAAACTGGAGGCAGATTAAAAACAACCCAGAAAGACGAAAGTCAGAAGGAGAAAATACAGTGTTTGAGAAGGACAGAGAGTTTCAAGAGTTTTAGGATGATAAACAGGCTGAATTAGTAAAAATATAAGTTCAGAAAGAACAAAAATCTAGAGATGGCCACTGTAATTCGTTAATAGAGGTCATCAGTATTCTGTGAAACTTCAGTAAGAAAAATAAAGGTGATTTATACTATTTCATATGAAAGCTACTACAATTTGCTTTTAGTAAAGCTATTTGAACTCAAACAATGTGAACACATAGTATGCATAATTAATTTCTTTATGCTCATAATTAATTGGACAAATAAGGGATGTTCAACAAACATTTAAATTTGGATCAGATTGAACTGTATTGTCTTCCCTTACATTGCGTTACATCACTCTGTCATATGAATGATGATGAAGAGAGAGAAAAGTGGCTGATATTAGAGATGCTCTTTTAAAACTGTGAGAATGGCTGGAGGAGAAAATACATCTGAATTCACTCAAGATTTTTGTTTGTTTATTTGCAGATACTGGAGACCTGATTCCAGTACAGAAAAATATTCTAGCTCTGAGGGATTCAAAAGCTAAAGAAAGTAGTTGAGGCAATGGTGACACCTCTGTAAAAATTCAAGTTGTCTACACAAGACTTTTGGATTTGTGTACTTTATGTAAGTTACACTGCAGTAAAAATAAGTTTAAAAAAAAAAAAAACTCGACTCAGATTGAATTAAGAGTACAAGTAGAGAGTATGAAACTCTCTCTGAAATATTCAGGAAGCTATTGTTCACCAAATCCTGAAGTTGTACTTCTTCAATCTCAAAGGAAGTTGTTTTAAAAATACAACTGCAGTGTCAGCCCTTATTCTATAACTGAATGAAAAGACTGTAGCTTGTACTTTGTGTAATGCCAATCCATATCTGAATGAATTCAGTGACTACTACTTCATAAGTAACAGATGTAGCCACTTACCCACCATGCCTCTCCAAAGAGACTGCATCCATGTATTCACATACATGAATGTATGTTATGTGTACACAAATGTACCAAATTAAGATACTACAGTTAGGATTCTATGTGGTTAGTTTTAACTGTCAACTTGGCAAAACTAGAGTCCCCTGGGAAGACAGTATTAATAAGGAATTATCTAAGATCTGGTTGGCCGTTAGCCATGTCTATGGGAGGGAGATTGTCTTGATTGTTAATGGATGTAGAAAGACACAACCATTGTGGGTAGTACCACTCCTTAGGGAGTCCTGAACATAGTAGAGGAAAAAAGAATTATTATATTAGCTGTATCAGCTGAGAGAAAACAAGCAGGCCTGAGTTTGCTCTCTCACTGCTCCTGACATGGGGAGCGATGTGATTAACTGCTTGAATTCCTGCCTTGACTTTGCCAAAATGATGACAATAACTTGGAATTGTAAGCCAAATAAACCTCTTCCTCGCTGTGGTTTTTGCTTTTCTTTGGTCAGGGTATTTGTCATAGCAACAGAAGTGAAACAGAGACAAGGTCTTTCAAACTCTAGGTCTACAAATGCAATATCGCACAGTCAAGCTACTCTAGGAAACAATGCACACTTAACTTTCACTTGGAGATTTTACAGTTCATATTAACTTATTGGAGACTGAAAAAAGTTAGGAAACATTAAGGAAACTTGTTTTTTTTTTTAATGTTTCCAAAACAACATGGGATTTTTCTAAACAAATGCCATAAAAGATTTATTTTCCCACATAGTTCATTATATCTTATACCATCAAGTTTTAAAGAATGTATTTCAAGAAATGCTAATTCAGACAAATCCATGGATGGCAAGCCCACAGAGTATTACTAGATAGTGGATATCAAAAGCTTACCTTTAGCATATGAGGACACTGTTGTAGAGGACAACTGTACCATTATACTATGTCTGCTGCTTCTGTTTTTAGGAACAGAAGAGCTGAACTAAATGGATTACTATTTTAGCTTGTGGAAATCTTTATTAGAGTCTAAAGAAGGAAACTACAGAAAGAGGTGATAAAGGTAAACAGAGATGATTTTAAAACCTCTAAGAAGAATGAGCAATAAGATGATGAAGGAGGTGGGGTGACAGTCTGGAGAACACATGGAGAAGGTACTAGATAATCATAGTAAGTCTTTACTAATAGACATTTCCCAGTGGGTAACAATCTTTACCCTCACTGAGATAAAATAAGATTCGGTCTTAAGCTACACAGTAGAAGACTAAAATTAGGGAACTATTGACTAAAAGGATGTGAAAATATTGGGGGGTGAGCATAGAAAGAATAGATTTTTATGCTGTTGTCAGTCTTGGAGAGATACATATTTGTCGTAGCCATGAGTTCTTTTGGTTTTGTTTTTAGTCTCATTTTTGGTGGTTTTTTTTGTTGTTGTTGGTTTGTTTTTTGTTTGTTTTGTTGTTTTGTTTTTTGTTTATTTATTTATTTATTTATTTATTTATTTATTTATTTTGCTAGACAAAAAAGACTAAGAGTTATAGGTAACTTTCTGGACAATGAACTTGTGAGGCTCCTGAGCTGTGACCTGCCATTGTCCTTACTTGAATTTTCCCAGCCATGAGTCAGCAATGGCTGCTCCCAAGATAGGGGTGAAATAGTAGAGGCTGCTGTAGGCATGGTATACAGATGTGGAGGTGTCTTCATTCCAGTGCAGGAAATACAGGAAATACAAGGTCAGCACAGCTAGGAAGAAAACAAATGGGAGGCAAAAAAAGATAGATGCAATAAAACAATTTACAGAGAAATAGATTTGATCTCAGGGCTCTACAGGTGTGCCTGGCCTTCAGCACTTCTACTAGTGAAATCACTGAGTGATGACTGCCAGGCAGGAGAAGCAGGGCCGGTGGGAACTGTGAAGTCAATGAGGCATGCTGGATATACAAATACAATACTTGTCCATTCACTCTCTGTGCACCCATAGCATGATTTAGACTGTGAGACGTTAACATGGTACTTCCCATACCCCTTCCTCCTCTCCTTCCCAGCAACAACATAGTTCAATGGAACTTACATGATGAGAGCTTTTCCACTTGTGTTTTCATTGGCTGTGTGTTGGTTCCGCTGGCCTTTTTGATCTTAACTGGCATGAGTTATTAAATAAAATCTCACGAGGCATTTACTATCATGGCCAGATGGAAGGATAGACTTATACCAAGGCAGAAAGAATGGACAAAGAAGACAAGTGCTTGTAAGGAGACCAGGCTGCTGCAAACATAAGGCAGAACACTCTGGGACACAGAATTACCTTTCATGCCATAGTAGGAAAAGCGCTCACAGAATTCATTCACCACGATGAAGGCGATGCTGAGTGGATAGCTGGAGCCGAAGATTTTCTATTGAACAAAGAGGCAAAGTGTGAGAAATGAGCAGTTTTCCCCTTCAAGCTTCATAGTAACTCTACAACTGAAAGCATATCCTCAGATATATGTGTGTGAAGAGGTTCTCATCATGTTGCCCAGGCTGACCTCCAAATTGTGATATTCCTGTCACAGGTTCCCAGAGAGCTCGGGTTGCAGGTTCCACCATGGCTGGCTAAACTCATTTTAAAATCATTGTTGTTAGTTAACATGGAACAGTGGTCTCTTCATAAAACATATATTGTCCTACTAGCTGTGCTCATATTGTCAACGTGGGGGGTAAAAAAAATCAGAATCTCACTTAGTCAGTTATTTAACATGGAACTGGTCATTCCTTGATCAGGAGCTGCTCATCTTTCCACAGTATCTCAATTAAAGGCTATGGCTCTAGGCAAGAGAGGATGATCATACTTATTGTTAAGAATAAAATGAAGAGATGGCCTTTGGAGCACCTGATATGCCAGCAGTCAGAGCCAGATCGCACTGTCGCACATGGCTGCCTTCCAGAGACTGACTGCAATATTTACCATTCTGGGAGTAATCTTAACAACATGATGACTTCCTTTTCATAGGCAGCTGGAGCCAGGCATAGAGATCAAAATGGAGGCCAGACACTCCTAAAGGTAAGCTGATCCATCACCTTAACTCTAGCAAGTGAATTCTGAAATCCTGTGAAACTAAGTGTCCACCCTCCCGACTAGTACACTTCTGTAATATCTCCTTTTAAATTGTATTTGTATTTATGCATGTATGTGTTTGTATACGTGGGAGTGTATGTCATGTGTATGTGGGTGCCTGCAGAGGCCAGAAACAGGTGTTGGATTTCCCAGAGCTGGAGTTACAGGTTGTTGTGAGCTGTCTGACATGGGACCTAGGAGCCAAACTTTGGAAGAACAGCATGTTCTCTCAACTGCTGGGCCATCTCTCCAGCACCAAGATTTTCATTTGCAGCCTGCACATTAGAGGAACTGTACTATTTCATGTATTATGTAATTCAGACTATAAAGAATATCATGTTTTCATTTCAAATCTCTTTCCATTACAATAGCTCCACTAATATGGAAAAGGGATAGAGATAACATTAACATGAGACAGGGACATCAAACATTAACATGAGATTCATATGCTCTCTTATTTCATAGCTATGTACCTCTTTTTAATCATCCTTAACAAGACATAATATGATTAACTATGATTAACTATAAATTAATAGAGTCTGTCTTCTACCCATGTAGATATGAATAAACCATCTTTCTACATCCATGTTACTATGTGGTAATAACTTGCTTGAAAGATGCAATGAATTGAAATATTATCTTCCCAGCTCCTGACTTGAGAAATACATAACACAGAATTTATTTAACAGTAACTGTGTGCACTGTCACTAATTGGATTATCATTCAAACTTTACTTAAGCTACACTGCTGCTACCCTGTCTCTGTGTTTCAACTCTGTTATTCCAAATAAATAAGAATCATACTAAGCTCATGGTTGATAGTAAGAATTCAGCAAATATTGGCTACTATTACTGTAGCCTCACTATGCAGAGGATTTTACTATTATATGAGGATGAACTGAGGTGATAAATTCGGAAGTGCTTTAACAAGCACATAATACAGGATATTATTCTTTGTTCCTCTCTCCGACCTCCCACTTTAAAGTAGGGACACTTAGTAACAGAGAGTGGGTCTATTCTAAACTTCTGCTGGTGTCCCAAAAGAGAAGCCTATGCACACAAGGGGAACTAAAGGCTGAGCTTTCCTATTGGTAAAAGAACAATCACATACAGTTCTCCAGACAGGAATGCTTGCCAAGTTTCCCTGGACATTCAAAGTGCTTTTTTCTCTCCCAGGGAATATGCAATGAAATACAGCAAAACTCTGAGGCCCAGCAGGAAAATTCTGGCTAACCTATCCCGTGGCTTCCTTCCGGAAACAGAAGAAACTAGAATTAACTTTCAGGTGAATTCTAATTCTATGAAAGAGTAGTTTTTCTACTTTACTATGGCTCAGCGCGAAGTTCAACAGCCAAGGAGGAACTTCAAAAGAGTGTGTACACTGTTATTGTCGAGAGACAAACTGAAATTTGGGGACTCACCGGAGGTGGCTTCTTTGGAGGACTTGAAGGTCTAGGCAGCACCTCTTCGGTGGAGACAGGTGAAAAAAGAGTTTCCTTGGACTCATTTTTCTGGAAGGGATTCATAGCTGGCTCCTTACTCTCTCTCTCCTCAAGCATTTGGCTTCAGTAGGCAGTTAGGACAGCTGCCAGCCTCCAGTGAAAAGGGGGACCAGGGAGGAGGAGGGATGGCTACAGCACTAGGTTTAACCCTGTGGGTGTCAGTTTCGGGAGCTGCTTGCCTCAGAGCAGAGCCTGAAGCTGTAGGCGAGGAGAAAGTGGGCACACCAACTTCAAAAGAATGTTTGTGTGAAAGATATGGCACGAGGAAGAACAAGACGTCACAAGTCACAAGACAAAAAGAAACAGTACTAGAGAATTGATTAGGGGTATCTGTTTAAGAGAAGTATCTTTGTGAATGAGTACCAGATAGCACTCAAGAATGCAACATCTTGGTTAGGGATAAAACCCAGTGGTGGAGCACTATGCAAGGTCCTGGATCTGATCGCGAATGATTTTGTGGGTGGGGGGAGAGAATACATTTTAAATACAGAAGGCTGATTTCAGGTTAATAATACCTGCCATGGTTGGGTACTTATCATGTGCAATGTTAGTTTATATATGAATATGTTGGTTATATGGGTGCATATACAACCTGTAATTTTGTTTACTATAAATTTTACTACTATCTCCATTATACAGAAATTATTGTTCCAGGAAATTGAGAAGCTTATCTAAAAATCAAAGTAAAGTGGCAGATCTGAATTTTCACTATGCAGCAACAGATAGGAAAGGCAGAGATAGATATCAGCAGTGACTCTGAAGGCTCTGCAGGTATGTAAGCCATGGAAATGTAGGTCTAAGGAAATCGAAATGCTTTGAACAGGGGAAAGCATCTCAAAACTGAAACTGAGAATAAGCATGAAACTGACTTGGGTTTTGGATCGGGGTTGGGGATTTAGCTCAGTGGTAGAGCGCTTGCCTGGCAAGCAGGCAAGGCCCGGGTTCCATCCTCAGCTCAAAAAAAGAAAGGAAGAAAATGATGGATCACTGGGCGGTGATGGTGCACACCTGTGGTGGCGCACACCTTTAATCCCAGCACTTGGGAGGCAGAGGAAAGAGGATCTCTGTGAGTTTGAGGCCAGCCCAGTCCACACAATGAGTTCCAGGATAGGCTCCAAAGCTACAGAGAGAAACCTTATCTCAAAAAAACATTTTTTTTTTTTTTTTTTAAAAAGAAAGAAAATGATGGAAGGGTGTAGTTAGAGTTTTCCTGCCTTTCACACAGTCAGGACAAATCTCTCTCACCCACCAGTCCCACAGTCGCTCAGACCCAACCAAGAAAGCACACAGAAACTTACATTGCTTACAAACTGTATGGCCATGGCAGGCTTCTTGTTATCTACTTCTTCTATCTTAAATTAACCCATTTCTGTTAGTCTATACTTTGCCACATGGCTTGTGGCTTACCGGTGTCTTTACATGTTGCTTTTCATGGCGGCGGCTGGCGGTGTCTCTCTCCAGTCTTCTTCTTCCCAGAATTCTCTTCTCTCTTGTCCTGCCTTATACTTCCTGCCTGGCCACTGGCCAATCAGAACTTTATTTACACAGAGTGATATCCACAGCAGAAGGGCTGGAGAGATGACTTGGCCACTAAAGGCTAGGCTTATAACCAAAAATATAAGAGAATGACAGAAAAAAAAGGGTTAGTGATGTCTTTTGCTAAAGCCACTCCTTGGATTTTAAATTTCTCACTTCCAGATTAATCCATTAATTTAAAAAAATTAATTTTGTGCAAAAGTGATGAACCAGTTCCTTTCCAGGTATTATTGCAAACATTCAATTTTCCTAACTTTCAGTGGATTGACTATTCTGACTCTAGATACTAATTTCAGTTCATATGAAAAGAAGGGGCTAGAACTCACACAATGACAATAGAGACATACTCTACATTGAATTGAATGTATAGAACATTGGAATGTTATTAACATATAGTAATTCTATAGAAGTATTGGCTTTAATTAGGACATTTCCACAGAGGCACAATATATACTCCGAACATAGTCTCCCTGCACTGCCTTCTCTCACTCCCCTTATTGTATTATTTTTTGGTCAATTCAAAGAGGAAAGAGAGGCACAAAGGAACCTAGCACCCATGCATCTATAAGTCAAAAGAAAAGGAGAAAATATCGCCAAAGGCTGTAAAATTGTTTTCTAAACCTTAAGATTGCACCATGAGGCATAAACCACCAAGTCAGGCAATATCTAAATGAGTAATTTCACCTGAGACTACGGAAAATTGAGAGTGGCGGGGTAAGGAGAAGGAGGCAATGTAGGGAGGAGGCAAATACACATATTCAATTTTTATAAAGAAATTCATTATCTTCTAAGTTCACCAAAAAATTTTTAAAAAGAAGAGTCTATGGCCCTATTTCTTGAAAAATTTTTACATTACCTATTTAAATTATTTTTCCGCAAATGAAATCTTTTCCCCCCTAAACTTTAACTTGGACTTTGACCAGGTTTTCTCCGATTCTATTAAACTCTTCATGTGTTCTCTCTCCCACCAACCTTTACCCAAGGAATAGTCCAGCTTTACTTCTGCCTGCAGCATTAATGATTAATCTGTAGTTATTCTTTTAGCAAATATTGCCTTTCCTGACCTACCTTGGTTAAATAATAAATCTACAATGGCAGAAGTTTCTGGTCAAGTTAACTAATAGAGGCACACGTGCCTTTACATGATACTACATTTTGACTCTTTGCACTGGCCTTGTACTTCTAGATGGCATTTAATTTGGAAGCCCCCTTATGTAAATGTGCCAATTCACTCATGTGCAGAGGTCTCCTGATCACCAAACTCCAGAGTGTGAGCTTGGGTTTCCAAACAAATTCCTATGAAATCTGTCTTTATGGGAGACTGGGTCTTACCTAGTCTCCACCTCCCTATTTAGCCAAGGATGACCTTGAATGTCTGACCCTCCTCCTTCTCCCTCCATCCTGCTGAATGCTGGGATTCCAGGAATGGGTCACCACTCCTAGTTTATACAGTGCTAGAGATTGAACTCAGGGCTTTGTGGATGCTAAGCAAGCACTCAGCCAACTGAGTCACAGCCCAAAGCCCAAAATTCGTCTTTGGATTATGCTAACAAAATAACAGTATTCACAGAATCAAATAATATCAGAGACGTAAGGAATCTTAAGTTTGAGTCTTTCTTTGGCAAGTTCAGCTTCTCTGATGCTAAGAATCATTTAGAGCAATACCGTATTGTGGCGATTGCTGTGCTCTATTGTTTTTTATTAGGCTGGTCTCAAACAGAGGGCTAAAGGTCTAAGAGAAAATGTCCTTCACATAAGAATGAATATAACCTCTCCAGAGACACAAAAGACAATAGAAATAGAAGAGTGTGAGTATCAGAATCAAATTGCACTGACAGAGATAAAAGCCATTCGTGGCCTCTGTGACTGACAGCAGAGAGTAGTTTGAAGTCACTCCTAGAAAAGAGCTCTACAATGAGCAGTCAGAGAAAAGAAGTGAACATGAACTTAAAGGAAATATGTCTTTAATAATGTCCAAACTATAACAATCAGCCCCACCCCACACAATTGTATTTACATATCAGCCACAGATAAACAGAACTTAAATACCAGTCCTAATATCAAAATAAATAAATGAAATGAAAGATGTCGAAGAGCTCAACCCTGAAGCTATCAAATGCTAGAGAAAGAAAGAGGAAATTAAAGACTTGAATGAAAGGAGAGATGCCATATTCATGATTTGGAAGGCGCACGCCTTTAATCCCAGCACTCAGGAAGCAGAGGCAGGCGGATCTCTGTGAGTTCGAGGCCAGCCTGGGCTACCAAGTGAGTTCCAGGAAAGGCACAAAGCTACACAGAGAAACCCTGTCTCAAAAAAACCAAAAGAAAAAAAAAAAAAGAAGAAGAATGGAACAGAATAGAATTCAGAGAAAGATCCATACAAATTCTGTCTTTAACAAAGCTAATACTACAGTGAGTATGTGTGTGTGTGTGTGTGTGTGTGTGTGTGTGTGTGTGTGTGATGGTGCCTTCAATAAACATACCATTTGTAAAGGTTTATGAAGAAAAGTTTTTTATCTTTATACTAAAAAATAAATAAGTTCTTCATAGATTGAGGAATTAAGTATTAAAGTCAAAGTTGAGATTTTTAGAATCAAACATAAGGGATATGTTTGTTACTGTGGAGTAAGTCAAAATTTCTAGAAGACTATATAAAGTAGGGTAATCTTAAAAGAAAAGAAATATGCCATACTTAATATTAAAAATTAATAAACACTGTTTGCTAAAATATACCATTAAGGATGAAAAAGTATATCCCAGTGGGAGAAAATGTTCAGAATGTATGTATGTATCAAAAATGATATGTCCATACTATGTAAGCAACTCCAAAAATCAGTTGTAGATGAGTAAGTAAATAAAAAAATGTTCCAAAGGAACAAACAAATGTTTCTCAAGTAGTCAATAAGTCTGCAAACAGGTCATCAATCATATGAGTGCAAATACAGTTCAACTATGATATATGAGTTAAATTTATTTGTAAGATAATACGTGCAAGGGAGACTGTTGAGCCAAAATAAATGATTTTGAAATTTTTCAAATGATTTATCATTTTCTCTGCCAGTTTTTCTATTGAATTGTTAACCTTTGTAAATCTAAGATTCATTTGAGTATTGCTGATATTAACACTGCCATTCTTTGTGTTGCAAATGTCTTTTCTATTGACTTTAGGGATTTTTACAACGAAGTGCACAATCATAAACATACAATTCTGTTGATTTTTATTCATGGCTACCACACAGACAAGGTAAAAATATTCTCTAGATAAAAACAAACCTCTCTTCATTGCTGGAAATCCTTCAAAGAATAATAACCATTGCTTGTCTTTTGCCTTCTAGTCAAATTCTCCTCCACCAGAGTGATCACTATTCTGTCATCAGCAGGGACTTTATTTGCTTCTGAGTTTCATGTAAACAGAGTAACACTGTTTGCATCCTCTGTGTCTGGTTCCTGTTACTCAATACTACATTGGTGAGATTCATCTCTGTTGCTGCCCAAAGCAAGATTTGATTTTCTTCTGTTTGGTCAAATTCACTGTACAAACGTATCACTATTTATTAGCCATTCTTCTGTTGATGGACACTTGGGTGGTTCCGGCTTTGGTGTTGGCAATCATCAACTTAATTTAAGCTGGAAACCACTTCTCAGAATCACCTTCTCTGTTGGGCACCTGGTCTCCACTTGTGTAGATTCAGGAAGGAGAAAAGAAAGCAGCAGGGGTTACCCGAGTGTCAGACTGGGGAGACAATAGTGAGCCACTCCTGACAGCTTTGTAAGTGTAGGCCTCCTGGCTTTCAGGTCTGTAGGGTTTTATTTTTTCTTAGGCTCTTTGGAGTGTCTGTGATACTATGATATACATACTTTGATTTCCATCCGTAACTCTTGGCTCATCACTCCTGTAATTCTTATTTTCTAAGTCTTCTAAGTCACGGAATAATGTTAGGATATTTTCATCCTCCAAAGCAAACCTCCAAAGCCCCAGAAAACAGTCTCTCTTCCTTTCTCCCTCATTTTCCCTTCCTCCTCCTTCTGTCATTCCACTGCTCCTTTTTTCTCCCCAAGGCAGACCAGAGAAACTAGATTTGCAATCTAACAAGGAAGACCACAGAGACTAAAAATACACCCTAATCTTACCCCATTGTCTTTAGGGTAGGTCATAAAAAGAAAGTCTGCTCTCCTTTTTTAACAGGAGGTCATTAGACCCTTTTAATTCCAGAAGAACTTGCCCCAGGCCCAGGGGGAAGAAATCCTGCATTATCTGGACAGGCCTCCTTAGGTTTCTTCATCCAGTCTATGTGCAGTCCTGCCTGTGCAATGAAGTCTTCTTTGACTCCAAAAGGCCAGGATTTGGAGAACATCCAGATTGCTGACCTTTTGTGTGCCCAGAGAGAGTGTAGACTCTCCACAGCTCTTCCCATACCTTGGCCTATCACCTCTTCACATTACCCTTCATAAAAAATACGTTTATGACTCTGTAAACCATTGAAGCAAGTTAGTTTAACAAGAGGAGTAATTATAGTGAGCTCCATTTTTGGCCATTTTTTTCTGAAATACAATGAAACCATCAGGTGCTTGTGATTGACTTCTGAAGTGAGAGGGATCAGCCTTGGGGACTGGGCCTTCAACCTGTGTGATCTGGTGTTATCTCCAGGCAGGTAGCATCATAACTAAGCTGGATTAGAAGACACTGTCGAGTCTGCTGTAGAGTATTTACTTGCTTGTTGGAGAGAAATCCACCACACATTTGGGGCTCAGAAGATTTTTTTGAGTTGATTTGCACAGGGTAAGACTATAGGACAAACTCAAAACCTATTCCCTTACCCTTGAAGGATATACAGAAGAAAGATGAATTCATTAAAATAGTGTTTAAACTGGGTGTGGTGATGCATGCCTAGTTTTTGAATTGAGGAGGTTGAGGCAGGAGGGTCATGAGTTGGGAGGTCAGCCTGGGCTACATATGGAGAACATACTGAACGTACTGAATGTACTGAGAACTTTGACTCAAAACATGCCCCCCCCCCGACTCAAAAAGTCTTAAGAATATTTCATTTACAAGGAAAATAAAAGGAGAAAACAAGCTGAGCTGTTTTGATTATAGGAGATAGAGTCTGGGAGCCAGCCTTACCAGCTCAAGCACTGAGTACTCATGTCTCGTCATTAATAGTAATAAAGGAATTCCAGAATAACAACTTTGAGTAAAACTTTATATTCCTAATTACTTTACTAACACAATAGGAGTGTTTTACTAGCTACATTGAATATACAGATTTGCTTTAGTTAAATAATAAATGACATAGAGGTAGTTTTTAGCTAAGTATTGATAAGTAAAACAGAAAACAAAGGCAAATTAATGGAAGGGAGACTAGATAGAAGAAAAATGAAATAAAGCAAAAATTAAAGCCAGAACTTAAGACCGTCTGTAAGTTACAGCTAAAGAAATAAAGTGAGCATAGACAAAGTTGAATTTTTTCCATAATTGCCAAAGTTTGAGGCAACCAAATGTTATTCAATAGGCAAATGGTACATGTATACATGGAATAGTATTCAGCCTTAAAAAGAGACTACTGAACCATAAAGGCTGATCTGAAAAGGCCGTATATTGTATGATTCTATCTAGGATACTAGGGAAAGGTAAAAACTGTGGAGACAGTAAAGTGTAATGTGTTATCAAGCCAGAAGTGACAGTGATGCATTCCTAACCTCAGCACTTGGGGATAAGGCTGGAGAACTGGGGAATATTCAGGGCCAGCCTGAAGAATCAGCAAAGCACAGACTTCTGAGGCGGTGAAACTGTTCTGTGTTTACTATAATGATGGAGTTATGCTGTTACTGTACACATTGGTGAAAAAAATCTATGGAGTGTAAACTATCAAGTATGAGTCCTATTGTAAACTATGGACTTCGGCTGTGATGACATGTCAGTGGGGGCCATCAGTTATAACAAGTCTATACCCCTTTGGCATGGGGTGGCAGTAGGGCCAGAGGAAAGGGCTCTCCCAACTCTCTTATCAGTTTTGCTGTGAATCTAAAACTGCTTTAAAAATTAATAAAGAACATGTTGTTTGGTAGATTTCAGCTATAACTAAATATGTCTATTTCCTTCAAACTCAAAGGTATTATAAATATGAATACCAATTTTTTTTTCCAAGGAAAGATAGATTTACTCTAACCTCCAGTTCAAGGGTACAGTCCATCTTAGTGGGTGAGGCGTTGCATCAGGAGTGTTAAGTGGCAGGTCACATCGCATCTGCAGTCAGAAAGCAGAGATAGATGAATGCTGGTCTTCTTCTTCTTCTTCTTCTTCTTCTTCTTCTTCTTCTTCTTCTTCTTCTTCTCTTCTCCTCCTCCTCCTCCTCCTCCTCTTCCTCTTCCTCTTCCGCTTCTGCTTCTTCTCCTCTTTTTTTTAGATTTATTTTTTTACCATTTCCTATTGTGTGTCTCTGTGTGTGGCATGTGTATGCAGGGGTCCACAGAAGCCAGAAGAGAGTGTTCTATTTCCTAGGGCTGAAGTTATGGATAGCTATGATCTAACCCATCACGGGTGTTGGAAACTGAACTCTAATCCTGGTGCTCTTCATTTGCAAGCAGTCTCTCCAGCTTGATCCTTTCTTTCTTTCTTTCTTTCTTTCTTTCTTTCTTTCTTTCTTTCTTTCTTTCTTTAATTATTTATTTATTTATCCTATTATCAGCTTGATACAGTACAAATTCTTATCCTAATAGTGAAATGTTTCGTTGAGGCTTGCCCAGTAATTGAGTAAAACCAAAACTTATTATAAGTCACAACTTATTATATTCCATTTTTGGTGGGCATGCAAACTTGTACAACCACTGTGGAAATCAGTATGGTGATTTCTCAAAACTGGGAAGTAATCTACCTCAAGACCCAGCCATACCACTCTTGGGCATATACCCAGGGAATGCTCAATCACACCATAAAGATACATACTCAACTGTGTTCATAGCAGCACTATTTATAATAGCCAGAACCTGGAAACAACCTAGATGCCCATCAACTGAAGAATGGATTAAGAAAATGTGGTACATATACACAATGGAGTACTATTCAGCAGAGAAAAACAGTGACAGCATGAAATTTGCAGGCAAATAGAAGTAACTAGAAAATATCATCCTGAGTGAGGTAACCCAGACTCAGAAGAACAAACATGGTATGTACTCACTCATAAGTGGATACTAGATGTAAAGCAAAGGACAATCAGACTGCAACCCACAGAACCAGGGAGGCTATATAGCAGGGGGGACCCTAGGATGACTGTGGCTTATAAATACCAAATTCTTAAACTCTTCTCTTGAAAGCAAAACAAATTATAAGATTTAACAAAACAGCTACTAGAATAATTATTTAACTTCAGTTTTATAGAAATTAAAGTGTAAATTTGGCAAGAATTAAAGTATTTTCAGTCATAATTTAAGGAATATCAGATAGGAAAGGCGCCACCATAATAAAAACAAACCACAAACTCTTCCTACAAATCAATTGTTTTAGCATTTCGCAGTTTGGGACAACAAAATGGTAAAATCGAGCCCTGGACCTGTACTCTGGAATACTTGATCTGCAGCTTGTTGATTAACAATACCCGGGACATGTTCCCTAACTTCTGAAGCTCTTTTCTCACCTATCAAATGTGATGACAGTTTTGTTATGAATAACTAAAGATAACACACGAGAATGCCAATAAGAAGTTAAAAATTCTGAATCAATTTAATTTTTTTCAGCAAAAGTTACATCTTTTCCTTAGTCATAGGAGTGTTTATTCTTGTACAAAACAGATTACCATACATTTTACAAATGTTTTCTTTGTGACTCAATATTGCTTCAGTTATCAATGCCACTTTCTGATTCACTCAGCTGCAAATCATTTCCTAAAATAAAACGTAACAAATTGTAGTAATTAAAGATATGAACTGTTAATATTTAATATGTTAATTTAGTTTATCAAAAGTAAATGTACAAATGTCATGTCAAATGTGATTCTGCTAATCTAGCAGTTTGTAATTGGTAACATGATTGATTATCAGATAATTTGGCCACATATCTGGTAAACCAATCAATACTGCCTAGAAAGTAAAAACCAGCAAGGCGTTGGTGGTGCACGCCTTTAATCCCAGCACTCGGGAGGCAGAGCCAGGTGGATCTCTGTGAGTTCAAGGCCAGCCTGGTCTACAAAGTGAGTTCCAGGAAAGGCACAAAGCTACACAGAGAAACCCTGTCTCTAAAAACTACAGCAGCAAATTCCAACATAGTTTTAGTACCACCTGCCATTTATTTTAGCCTTCTTTCACAGACTGATGACATTATCCCTCTTTACACTGTTGACTTATTACATCAAGAAATGAGAGAAATTTCTTTTAAAAATCAGACAATTATTTTCAAGAGTGAAAAAATTATAATTTCTTGAATTTAAGATGTTTTCAAACCATTATGGAAAAGATGTCAAGAATCATAGGCTAGATGACATTCAACAGCAGAATGCCTGCCTACTCTGCACAGGACCTGGTGTCTAATCAATCCCTAGCACCATAAAGAAGATCTGACCACTGCTTTGCAACTGTCTGTGAGCTTTGTCACGGAGCTAACATTTCAATGGAGCAGAAAGACAGGAAACAGCTATCTAGCTAGTATATTGTCAAGTAGGGACAAGTACTGTGAGGATCTGTGGAGAGATAGCAAGAGGTGCTATTATAGATGGGAAAGCTTTATGAGATACAACATTCCAACAGAAATTTAAAGTGGAAAGTCATAAAAAAAAAAAAGAAGGCATAGTGTCTAACCTAAGAGAAAAAGTATAAATGCCCAAGGCAAGTGTAGAGTGGTTGTGATTTTTTAATTATACGTTTTTTGGTAACTTCACACATGAATACAATGTATTTAGATCATATCCACCTCCAACTCACCCCTCCAACTAACTCTTCCTGGACCCCCTCTCCCTGACACCACATCATTCTCCAAAATTCATGTCTTATTTTTCTTCTTCATCCTCTTCTTTTAAAAAATAACCCACTGAGTCCAATTAGCTCTCTACCTGTATGGACAAGGGTATAGAGCCACCCACTGAAGCTTGGATCACACTTCTGAAGAAAACTGACTTTTCCTCAGTTGGCATGCTTTACCTGCCACAATAGAGATCGGACTTACAAGTTTTTTGTTTTATTTTGTTTTGTTTTGGGTGGTTTTTGTTGTTGTTGTTTTGTTTTGTTTTTGTTTTTGTTTTTTGTTTTGTTTTGACTTGCAGAAAAGAGGCTACTGTAGCAGGAATCTTAACAGGTCTTATTAATAAGAACAAACCTGGGCCAGGTACTGGGGTGAATGCTGGAAGATCAGAGAAACAGAACAAGCCACAGCTACCTCACTTTGCCAGTTCTTCAGCTGATCCTGTTTCCTCAGCCTGGAAGCCTCTGAGTCCTCATTCAGAATGGATCTCAGCTGAACTGTTGCTGGAAAGCCTGAAAGCTTAACCAGCCAAATGCTTCTAGTTCCTGGTCCTCAAGCCTTATATACCTTTCTGCTTTCTGTGATCACTCCCTGGGATTAAAGGTTCAGATCTTGGGATTAAAGGCGTGTGTCACCATGCCTGGCTGTTTCCAACGTGGCCTTGAACTCACAGAGATACAGAGGGATTTCTGTCTCTGGAATGCTAGATTTAAAGGCCTGAGTGCCACCATATTCTAGCCTCTGTATCTAGTGGCTGTTCTGTTCTCTGACCCCAGGTAAGTTTATTAGGGTGCACACTATTTTGGGGAACACAATACCACCACAGGCTACTGTTGCTAGAGTGGGATACATGAGGAAGACAGATAAGAAATGCGGTCAGCCAGATACAGAAAAGGTCACAGGAAAGATTGAGACATACTGAGAATGCTGGGACAATTTTAAGCAGGCAACTAAGTTGTTCCTAACTCTCTGTCAGTGAACACACTGTCATGGTGTAGAAGAAACCCTGAAGCGGGGAGAGAGGTTGCTTCTTTTCGGCTTCTCAGAAGAAAACAGAAGCCGTGACTGACCGGGTCTGCCCGCAGAACTGTCCCTTCCTCCTTGATGCTCTAGTGAAAGTGCTAAGGTGTGCCTTTGTTTTCATTTCCCCAGGTTAGTAGCTGGAGGAGATTCGGGACTGTCTTCAGTCCCGGGAAATCCTGAAGATGGAGTTTTCATACTCTCCCTCCCATTCTTTTATGGAATTCCTAGTATACAGTGTTTAATCATGTCATCCACCTTCCTTATCTCCAAGCTGCTCTCTCTTACTTCTTATTTTATATTGTGTTCTAGGATAGTTCCTTAGTATTATATCTTCTATCTCACTAATTCATTTTTCACCCCTGTCCATCTTGACTATTTATTGACCTTTTCCAAGAAATTTCCATGAACTGTCCTTCCAAATTTTTTAAACACTTATTTACTCATGCATATGTGCATGCATGCATATGAATGTCAGTTCTCTCCTTCCACCATGTGAGTTCTGGGGACTGAACTCAAGTCAGGAAGCTCAGTGGCTAGCGCCTTTACCCACTGAGCCATCCCACCCATGCTAAAATATTTTTGAAGTTCTGGAATTCAAACTATGGGCCTTGTGTATGATGTGCAAACACTCCTCTGTAGAGCCACTTGATTCCTATTTTTTATAATTTATTACATATTGTTTTATTTCTGCTTTCATTTGTTTCATGATCTTTTTTAAAGCTATGTCTTGGGTTAGGTGTGGTTGCTCACACCATTAATCCCAGCAATCAGAAGGTAGAAGCAGGTGAATTTTTGTGAGTTTGAGACCAGCCTGATCTACAAAGTGAGTTCCAAGCCAGCCAGACCTACATAAGGAGATCTTGTCTCAAATTTAAAAAAGAAAGAAAGAAAAAAGAGTTATGTCTTCATATATTTTTCTTAGCAACATATGTTTTTTTTCTTGTTTCAGAATTCTGTTTGCCCATTTTGAGAGGGAAGTTTCTCTTTTTCTCTACCTTTATAACACTATTACAGGATTTTGTGGTTCTTTAAACCTAGCCTACAGCCTCATTTACCAGAAACAGATTTCACCATCACATTTGAAGATTGCAATCTCCTGAAGATATGGTAGGTCCCTTCAAGGAGCCAATGAGTAACAAGGCTGTACAAACCCTGGCTTCTGAAACAGCAACCGCAGTCAGCATGTGAATGGTTGCTTTTTCCCTAGCCTCCTTTCACTAACTCAAGGTCATCTACATATCTACTCGTCTTTCCCGGTTTGCCCTGTCCCCACCATATACTGTCTAGCTTCCAACAGAAATCATAACTTATCTTTCCTGCATCATATCAAGCAACTTTGTGTGTGTGCATGTGCACGTCTGGGCATGTGGAAGCCAGAAGACAGCTGCTGGCACTTTTAAGCTAACCTTTCTTGAAGGTATCCAAGCTGCTTCCTACTACATCCCTTTAAACTCAAAACCAATACCCTCACCAAGCCAATTTTTTTTTGTTTGTGTTTCAGTTCTTATCTTTAAAATATTTTTGATTATGTTTTTAAAAATTACTTAATTTTATTTTATGCTCATGGGATGACTGTCTGCATGAATGCCTGTGTACCACATTCGTCTAAACCCTGGGTGATCAGAAAACGGGGACATATCCCCTGGATATGTCTTTAGTCTGTAACCCCAGTGCTGGGTCCCTGGAGTGCACTGGCCAGCTAGTGTGGACAGATTAAAGACTTGCAGGCAAAGAGACAGAACCTATCTTTAAAAAACATTGTGGAAAGTTATAGAGGGAGACACCTGAGGTTGACCTCTGACCCCCAAATGCATGTGTACACAAATGCATGCATACTTGTACACACACATACATGAACACTAAACACTAACAAATACATAAGGAATAAATAAATAATAAATAAGGTAATATAATTAGGTTAGGGTCTAGTTTCTATAGTAAAAGAAATTGCAAACATTGAAAAGTTTAAAGCAGGAGAGATGATAAATTATATTTGAATCATTTTAAAGGTAGATATGGCTAATAATATACATAGTGGATACAATGGCCTTGACTGCATACACAAGACTTGCATAATATCAAGCCAGTCAAGCGTGAGTGTGGAAGGGACTCATAAAACCCCTGAGATAAGGAGTGATTGGCAGTTGATGATTGCTGGGAAGGAAAACTCTGAAGTTATCTTCAGAGATGTATCCCCTGGAAGGTTGCCCTTGCTTCAGCAAATGGTCCTATAGCTATGTACACACACATACTGGCAACATCAAGGGAACACAGCAGTGAAGACAGAGGGAGAACATGGAGTTGGAAGGAAGTGGTGGTGGGAATCGAGGAAATAAGCTGAACTATAGTGGTAGTAGTAGAGATGAAAACAAGTAGATGGATTTGAAAAATAGTTAGGAGGTAAAAGTCAACAGGACTCGGTGAAGTATCAACTACACAAAGAGAAAAGAGAGGAACTCAATCCTAGAATGCAATCGGGCTCTGTTTTATACAAGTAGGCAAAAATGCAGTGAGCCAAAGAACACCAGGTTGGGTTTGGACAAAGTATATTTGAGGTGTTTTTTACTAGGAGATGGGGCTAGATCTATCTGCCCAGGACTCAGAGGTCTGCCTGGAGATATGTATTGGACAGTTATCTCCATGTAAGTTTTGATTGAACCAGAAGCATGAGAAGGTTATCTAAGGACAGAGGATAAAATAAAACAAAAAGGCTTTAAGGAACCCCAACTCTAATGATAGGGTTTGATTTTCAACTTGCAAAAAGAAAAAATGGCTAATGGTTATAAAATACATAAAATAAAACTCTTCTTTGACTCAATTTTAGTTCCCAACAAGTGTGACTCCATTGCAAATCCTGTTTGAGTTACTTGTGGTTACACAGACTTACGTAAAGTACTCATCAGAAGGGTACTGTTGTCAGGAAATCCATGGCAGTTAGCATTAGTCCTGGCCTGTGGCCTGGCAGACATGCTAGGATGTCCTGGGCTATATGTCCCTGGGCCTGAAGGAGAGGCTCGGTCTTCATCTTCTGAATCACTAGAACTGTCCTCACTACTTGAAGAGGAAGAACTTTGGGAATCTGATGAACTGTCACAACTGCTCATCTGGTCCATCAGACTAGCTTCTGCCTTCAGTTCTGAAAATGGAAATAATAGGCAAAATAAATAACATAAATAAACACAATAAACATAAATGCATTAGCTTTTAAGAAGACTTTGGCAATAAATAAATAAGATTAAAATATATATTCCAGCATCTAAAGCATGTACTTTAAAATTTCCTGTAGCATGCTGTTCAAGAGACTCTCCAAACAAGTAGCCTGTTGCTGTTGCCCTTGGTTACCCCTGAGGTGGAAGGTAGGTTCCCTATTGCTGAAGACACCATGCACTTCAGAAACAGGGCCCAGAGACCTCTAAGCTGGAACGGACCTGAATGCCCTCTTTCTGGGGACTAACTTTCATGTTAGCAGGAGGTGTCATTAAGTTTCCAATGGAGAGAGGCAACCAACAGTCTCACCCAGCAACCACGCCTAGGAGCCACATCAATGACTAGCTTGACATGATAACCCTAAGAGAGAAGTAGTGGTACACATACCTTGGTGATAACCAGCAGCTCTCTAATTGTACTTAAGACCCATTCAACCAGAGAAAGACCATACTTGTTACTAGAAACCTAGTTAACTACTCAGTGCTAGTGAAGTCGTGATTATTGAAAGGCAATCTACAACCACTAATTTAGTAAAATCCAGAATAATACTTAGTAAAAACAATCAATAAAAATTCCTCCTTACACCCATAGATAGCTATACTCTTCACCCCTCATCAAGGAAACTTCTTGCAACAAAGAGTGACAACAGAAAATGGCAATTATTCAAAATGCAGAGCAGTGGAGCCCGGATCTGATAGATACAGCTAAAAGACACTCCTGAACTTAAGGCTCAGGGAAGAGGGGACAGAAAGACTGTAAAGCTCTGTGGATCAGGAAGTTTGCTGTGAGATTATGTCTCCTAGTAATAACAGAAGTTCTATCCACAGCGTGTACTGCCCAAATGTTAGCTAAACAAGGATGATACAAATGAGCATGGCAAACTGGACAAAGAAAAGCCAGTGAGGCCCCAACTCTATACAAAGAATATCAAGAACTGAGGAAATCTTGGAATGAGAGAGCCTTCACACACACACACACACACACACACACACACACACACACACAGCATTATACAGACTGAACAGGTTATTTTTAGGAATATGTATGTATGTAATGTACATATATGCATGTAGTAGCAATTAGTGAAAAAAAGAGACCATGAGTTTGAAGAGGAGTGGGAAAGGGTATATGAGAGGGTTTGGAGGTAGGAAAGGGAGACATGTTTTAAATAAATGATAATCTCAAAAAAATTAAAATTAAATAAAAAACCCATCATGTAGCATCAAGTTATATTTTAATACTCAGATTATGAGTATTAAAAGGCATGGGTAGGGTTGGGGATTTAGCTCAGTGGTAGAGCGCTTGCCTAGCAAGCACAAGGCCCTGGGTTCAATCCTCAGCTCAAAAAAGAAAGAAAGAAAAAAGGCATGGGTTACCAGCTGGGTGTGGCATCATAATTTGTAATCCTATCATTCAGGATGCTGAGGCTGGAGAATGCCAAGTTCAAAGGCCAGCATGATGTACACAGTGAAACCGTCCCTCAAAAAGAGGGAAAAGCTCAGCTGTTAAGAGCACTGGCTGTTCTTCCAGGGACCAGGGTTAGATTCACAATCATCTGTAACTCTAGTCCCGGGGGATCTAGTGCCTCCTTCTGGCCTCCATGTGAACTGCATGTATGTGGTTTACATTTAGGCAGTGTACTCACTGATATAATAAATAAAATTTCAAAAAAAGAAAAAGGACAAAGAGGACACAAGTAATATTTACATCTAACTTTATATTTCTCCATACCACTGTAAATAGATATATATGTCTTAAAATGCATAATAACTATTGAAAAGCTTTAAAGTGTAAAACCACAAAATACATTTTTATAGACATGGTCAGTTTTTTCGTCCTTATTCCCTAACTATGCACAAGGCAGTGTCATTCACACCTATGAGCCTCACCCTTTCCTCGCTGCTCTAGAGAAAGTTTTGGCGCTTCCTTACTCGGGTTTCTGCCCTGTTTCTTTAAAGCAGATTTAAAATATTCTAGTATTTTTGAAAAGTCAATTTTCATTATAACTTTGGTTGTGAATATTTTTATAGAAAACAAGGATAATAATGTTGGCATTTTCCTTAGTATGCTTAAAGTTATTTTTAAGATACACAAAATCTATGGTGGGAAAATTTGTAGGTGTTATTGATCAACCCCATTCTCCAAATAAGTGATTTGAAGCAGAGAAACAATGGAACAATATTTAGAGGTTAGAACTACCCCTAAAAATAAGTCTACTTATTTTTATGTCATTGTTTTTCTAGCATTCTATAAAAACATCAAACAGTTGAACAAGGTTTTAGCCTAAAGCACTCTATAAAATACTCAGTCAACACAGTATAATAGCATGCCAGTGCAATAATATTTTAAGTTAGCTGATAACATCTCTCTAGACTGGCTTTCCATTTCCACCCTAAGTTTTTGCACTAGCTCTTTACTTTGCTCAGGATAGACATCATCCATGTCTTCTTGTTTGTTTTGTGTTTAATACATAATTCATACAGTGAAATGTACAGCGAGATGAATTGCAGCATGTTTGTCCTATGCATCTGCCACTGAGCAGGACCCATTCACATAAACATTCTCCTATGCCTTCTTTCCAGTCAATACCCACCATTTTGACTTCTATTACCAATGATTTTTGTCTGTTATTGAACTTCATAGAAATGCTGTCACTCACCATGTGCTGTTTTGTGCATGCCTCTTATCAACATTATGTTTTAATGTTCGTTTGTGCTATTGAATGACTCTGCAGCTCACTCTACTCAACTGTCATGATATCAGTTACATAAATACAACATGCATTGGTTATCAACTTTCTATTTATAGATACTTGGGTTGTTTTCCATTTTTAGTAGTAACAAATTTGTGATAACAAATAATCTTGTTCTGTAAGGCATACTGTAAATCTTTTTATGTATTCACTTTCTTGGGTAGAAAAGATAGAACTCACTGTCTTAAAAAAAAACATGGGTTTAATTTTATTAAAATGTATCAGCTTTCGATGTGATCTCCCATAATTTTAGATTCTTTAATAAGCCATGGTCCAAAGCAATTTTCATATATTGTTGGCCACTCAAATATCTTCTTTTGTTAAGAATATGCTTAACAAGGGGAATACTTCTCCATGTTGGTGGGAGTGCAAACTTGTACAACCACTCTGGAAATCTGTATGGCGACTTCTCAGAAAATTGGGAATTGATCTACCTCAAGACCCAGCCATACCACTCTTGGGCATATACCCAGGGAATGCTCAATCACACCACAAAGATACCTGCTCAACTATGTTCATAGCAGCACTATTCATAATAGCCATAACCTGGAAACAGCCCATCAACTGAAGAATGGATTAAAAAAATGTGGTACATATACACAATGGTGTACTACTCAGCAGAGAAAAACAATGATAGCATGAAATTTGCAGGCAAATAGAAGTAACTAGAAAATATCATCCTGAGTGAGGTAACCCAGACTCAGAAGGACAAACATGGTATGTACTCACTCATAAGTGGATACTAGATATAAAGCAAAGGACAATCAAACTGCAACCCATAGATCCAGGGAGGCTACCTAGCAGGGAGGACCCTAGGATGACTGTGACTTATAATAAGTTTTGGTTTTACCCAATCACTGGGCATGCTTTAGTGAAACATTTCATTACTAGGATAAGTATTTGTACCGTATAAAGCTGATGAAAGGATATGCTGGCTGTACTTTCAGGAAGGGGGGCTAAAATCTTTTTAGATTATGGATTAGCCTATAGAAAAAAAATGTCTACTGAAAATCAAACAGTGAAGGGGAAGATGAATAGGAATCTCACTTACACAACTTAAGTAAAGCATAGCTCTCCAAACAGATGAAGATAAGTTTCTTCTGTACCCCAGAATCTAATCAATATTTATATGTATAATTCAGCTATTACTTGGCTTAAAAGGTCTTATTGGGAAATGTTACTGTTTTTACTTCTTTCTACAGAGAAAATATTTTCCAGTTTCAAATAACTCTGGGCTTTGGAATTATAACCTGTTTTATGTTAAAAAAAAATATTTAAGTGGAAAATGCTGAAGGACCACTGAACTTGATGTTGTATTTACATATCTATATCTGTATAAAATAATGATTATAAATGTTTGTTTAAAAAGGTGAAGTGCAAATGTGAATTTAACAAGAAGTTGTAGATTTTCAACACTGTACACAAACTCCTTTCTTACAAATAAACATTTATGCTTCTAAAATAAATTAAAAGGAACCCAAGGTAATAGGAAGAAAAAAGGTAAATGTTAAACCCCTGTATCATATTCTAAGTTACTTAATATAAAAAAAAAAAGAATCTGCTCAAATATTTTCCTTCTTTTTGGTCGTCTTTTCCTCGTGAATTTGCAAACACTCTTTTTAGCTCATTTTAGCTGTGAGTCCTTTGTTAGATATGTGCTTTATGAATACTTCCTCCAAATCTGTGTAGCTAGACTACAGTGCTCTCCGATGTCCACTAAGTCTCTGAAAGGTTGCTCCCTCTCATATTTGGTTTAAACGTGATCTTCTCTAAGGATTTCTCCTTTCCAGTCCCCATTACCTGTTTTATTTTCTTTAGGACACTTATTTCTAGAGTTCATTTGAATATACATTTGCCATTTTACTTCTTGCCTCCTCTTCCCTCATCTAAATAGCCAAATATAAACAATGTGAGAAGAGAAATCTAGTCTTAGTCACGCTGTACAATTCTTTCTGTATAATGCTAATATTTCTTTGATTTTTTTTATTTTAATCTTATGAAAGACCCTGGTTTACAGTTTTATCTTTCTTACACATACTTACCCAGTTTAGGGACCAAGATAATATTAGCCTCAACAAATGAGCTTGCCAGTGTTCCCCCTATGTTGGCCACCTTTCCATGACTAGGACTAATACTTGAGGCATCAGTTCATAAACTGATAAGGTTTATTTTGGCCCCCAGCATTAGAGGTTTCAGTCCACAATCAGGCAGGCCCATTGCTATTGTGCTTCTGATGGGGGTGCCAGACGGAGGTGACAAAGAAGCGGGAGGGGCTAGGGTCACAATAGCCTTTTCTAGGGCACAGGATACTAGGAAACACCTCTTGGTAAAATTAATTTCCTCTTTGACACATTCATTCCTCCAACCACTCTTGTTCTCCTCCCCTTCCCTGCCATGAGGTCCCCACCCCATTTTCATGTCTTTTTGATTTTTGCTTTGTGACCCACGAGGTTTAACCCGAGCCACCCTCTTGGGCATGGGTGTGAAGCTACCCACTTGAGGATGAGCAACTCATCAATGGTTATATCACTGAAGACAAGGTCCTCCTTTCCTCCAGCATCCCATTAGTTCCTCATGTGTAACTGAATATTTACTGTCTCTGTCATGTGCAGGCCCTTGGTAGGTGACTCCAGCCATTGGAAGTTCATGAGTGCCACAGGACAGCCTGTCACTACCCCCTTCCCTATCATTCGGCTCTTACATTCTTTCCCTTCTTCCCCAGTGTTCCCTGACATAGTTGTAATTTTCTTAATATTTTTAATGGCTACTGGATCCATAGTGAATGCATTACTCTACTGATTATAGAAGTGTTCATTATATTCCAGATGTTAATGATTCATATCTTTCCATTTTTGTTTCTTAATAGAGGTTTATCAATTGTGTCTGTGTATTAAGAAACTTTTTGTTTCACTGACATTCTCTACTGTTTTCAATTTCATTTATTTCACTTACTCTTATTATTTCTTTTTGTTTGCTATGGGTTTATTGTTTTCCTGTGCATTGGAACTTAAGTTATTTGACCTTTCTCCTTTTCTAATTCAAGCATGTAGAACCACACATCCCCCCCTTGCCATTGCTTTGGATGCATCCCATGTATATTTTTGGTATGCTGTGCTCACTTTCTGCATACTCTATATTTAGTACTCTATATTTCTAATTTCCTTTGATTCTTTTTCTTTAACCCATAGACCATTTAAAAGTATGTGAATTTCCAAGTGTTTAGAGATGGTTTACAGTTGTCTGCTATTGATGTGTAGTGTGACTGTGTTATGGTCAGAGTACAGAGAATTCATGATTTTGTTTTAAATAAATGAATTAAGGTTTTTCATTTTTATGATGTGTGTGTGTGTGTGTGTGTGTGAACATGTGCCATGGCTCTCCTGTGGAGGTTAAAAATCAGCTCTTCCTTTCTACCATGTGTATCCTGAGAACCGAACTCTGGTCACCAGACTTGGCAGTGATTGCCATTACCCACTGAGCTGTCTCACTGACCCAGACTGTTCTAATGTGATATGCTGACCTACAGTTTAAGAGCTGTCCACCTCCCTGCAGTCATTTGGGGACTTGCCCTTCTGGTCATTTTGACAGGATAAGCAGATCCACAAAAGATCGCAGAGATAGGTCACTGCTTTCCAGCACAAGCCCATCTCTTTCCTCCATTCATCCAAGGATGGCCAGCTTGCCCAACACACTGACTTCCATTTTGCAGCCCAGCTTTAAGGCAGAGCTTGGAGTGGGCCCTTTCCAAGATGAGCCTTGCCTCAATACCACTTTTCTTCAATAAACATATACCAATAGCATCTGTTACATCGTAAGATGTTCTTTTTGGTTTCCTGATACATAAATGTGGCCATTGGTGAGATATCTATCAATATTGTAAACCAAAAGTTTTATCTCCTTCAGCTTCTCTTTTCCAAAATGGCCAAATCTCCAAACTCTTTGCTCTGCAATTGGCCAATCGATGCCCACGTCTATATCTACACTATGCTCAGCTCATATTTCATAATATTCCATTTCCACCCTATAAGTAACCCATCTCTATCAAATGACTTTTAGCTAAATAAAATGAGCCATTTTCATATAATTCTCCATCCCAGTCTTCTCAATGTGGCCGTCCAGCTGGATTCAAATTCAGAGGCTCAGTCACTTCAAGAACTCCTTTCTGAATTTCACTTCATCGAAACTTATGGCACCTCTCAACAGAGAAGATAGAGTCACATCCTTCTTCTTGAATCATTTCTGCAAATTTCTGGAGTACAGTGTGATATAAACATGGAGATATGGCTTGGATATTCCCCACAATGTCAACCTCATTGTGATAAATAAATAATTCTACTCTGCCCTCTAGTGATGTAGAGCTGTCTTTGGACATTTCAGAACTTCTTTAAAGAACCTGTGCACCAAACTGCTTGTCCACATTCTCAATTCCATCATGGTCTGTTGAAACCCAAGAGCAGAATCATGACCCCGTCCTTAACCCCAGGCATTCATTGTTCTTCAGAGGGATGCCTGTGATGCTGCTGAGGGCCAGCGCCAATGCTGCCAGGTGCAGTGGCTTTTCTAAGTCTTGCCTGTGCCCTGGCTTCACTGCAACTTCAGGGCTGGCCATGTGACTGTCATTCAGGTGGGGTGGGCACCAACACCTAAGGTTTTTCTTATAGCTTAGGGAATGTTTTATGATGTTGAAAATAATCAATGGGCACTTGAAAAAAAAAAGGTGCATTCTTGTGTTTTATTAGTGATGTGTGTGTGTGACAGAGATGGAGACAGAGACAGGCAGACACCTTGTTGGTTAGTTGATTATATTGCTCAGGTTTTCTGTATCTTTTTTTTTAAAGTTTTATTGATTCTTTGTGGAGTTTGCATCATGCATCCTGGTCCTATTCATCTCCTCATCCCTTCACATCTGCCCCTGAACTTGAAACATCCCCTCCAAAATAAAATCAAATAAAATTTATAATAAAAAATTAAAAAATTAATCATCATGGAAGCTATAGTGTGATACAATGAGTCACAGTCCAGGTGAGCTAGCCAGGACGGTGCTGGAGAGCTTGCCCCGGTGCTGAGGATGAAGGAAAGCTGCCAGGCTGATCAACCCAGCTAATACCCACCCAGGCCCTATGAACCAGGGCTATGAGTTGGCCCACCCCAACATGACCCCTTCTAAGATCTGCTAGAGCACGTGAAGGGGCCAGATCTGCAGATCCAAAGCTGCAGGATCTCCCTGACACAGGGCAACAGCAGGGTATCCAAGAGGAGTCCTAGTGAGGATCCAATATTGGTAGTGTAGTAGAAATCAGAGGCCTCCTACCAGACCAATGACTCATTGCAATGATCACTTACAAATAAAGATGTATGGACTGAAGGGTTTTCTGTATTTTATTAATTTCTTTTTACTACTGGCCCCATCTGTTGCTGAGAGCACAGTGAGAAAGAAACTCACTAAAAATTGTAGATTTTTATTTCTTTTCCACTGTATCAGTTTTATCTTATAATTTTGCAGTTCTGTTACTATTCACATTGTCTTCCTGCTAAATCAATCCTTTAGTTATTACTAATGCACCTCTTTGTACTAATTTGTTTTGTTTGTAAATCTACTGTACCTGATACTAATGGTATATAACTTTTTAAGTGTTTACATAGTACATTCTTACATTCTGTCATTTTAAAGCTGCCCATTTCATTAATTTCTTGTAAAAAGCACACAGTTGTATTTTTTTTCTGATCTCCATTTCAACTGATTTAGACTACTCATATTTAAGTTAACTACTGGTATACTAAGTCTTGCCTGTGTCATTTATTATTTGCTTTCTTTTTCTTTCCTCTGTATTTGATCCCTCTGTTTCTCTTTCCTTTCATTTCTGTGGAATACTGGAACATTTTTTATAACCCTGTCTTTGTTTACTGTGTTTTAGGTGTCACTTTGTATATATAGTGGTAGTTTTGGGTTTTTTTCAATGAGCATACATGTCTTGTCTGTGATTCACCATTACAAGTATGATATGGAAACTTCACTATCATTTAGGTCCCTTTTCCTCTCTAGTTTAAAATATTATTGTCTTAAGTGTCAGTATTAATCTAAAGATTAGCTTTTGTTTTAATTGCCACATATGATTTGGAAAAGTCATGAGGACAGTTGTGGTCTGTTGTCCTTTATCTTTCTATTGCTCTTTATTCCTAAGTGATGGTCCCAAATGTTTTCCTCTTATCATTCATTTCTTTTATGATTGCTTCAATTTCTATAGCAAATATTCCAGAGTAGTCCCCCAGTAACAAGTACTTTTAGTCTTCCTTTCTGGAAAGTCTATTACTCCTTTATTACTAGAGACTAATTTTGGTAAATGCAGAGTTCATGACCAACATTTCTTTCAGCACATAAACAGTATTGTGCCACTTTTGAGTTTCCAATGAGAGATGTGATATTATCTACATGGTATTCTTCTATGGTGATAGGTCATGTCTCTCTTGCTTTCAGGACTTACATCTTTGCCTTTAGTTTTCAGATGTTGAATTTGGATGTATCTTGGCATGCATTTCTTTGGGTTTATCCTATTTGGGATTAGTTCGATTTCTTGAATCCATGGTTCATGTCTTTAATCAACCTTGAATGTCATCAGGCATTATTTCTTCCAATTGTTTTTCAGTCCTCTTTTCTCTGTCCTCTAAGAGTTCAGTTGCTACAAATTTTGGAACTTTTGTCACTCTGCATCAGGCTTTTGGGGACCTGTTTACTTTGTTTCAGTATATTTTCTGTTTTAGATTAAGTGAATTCTATCATTCTATCCATTGCCTAGTGAAGGGCAATCTATCCAGTGTGTTTGTGCTGTTATTTTTATAATTTCCATTTGATGCGTGTTTAAAATTTCTATTTCTTTAATTCTCTCTCACTTGCTTCAAGAGAAATCATAATTGAATCACTCTATGAAAGTTATTTTAAGATCCTCATCAGATACTTCTTACATCTAATTTCTCTGAAAATTGATATGAACTTTTCCTTACTCAAGTTACCATTTTCCTGATTTACAGTATAACAGGTAACTTCCTAGTACATTTTCATTTTGGTTTGAATTCTAGGGACAATATTTAAATCTTTTGCTTAGCAGGCAGTCATGGTTCGGGGTTTAGCATGCAGATACTTGCCTGTTTTTGTGGGCTATGTTTCAAATGACACTCTAATTCCAGACCTTTTGTAGGTCTGTTCTGGTTTGCTTGGTAAATCTCCAGCAACTAGAGTTCCCACTGGTGAACTCAAAAAAGGGGCTTCATTAGCATTGAGGGCACAGTTCCTGGGGAAAGGAAGTCTATGGCCTAATGCAATAGAGACTGCTTCCAGGATTGAGTGTGTGTGTGTGTGTGTGTGTGTGTGTGTGTGTGTGTGTGTGTGTTGTAGGGGGAGGAAAGTTAAAAATGCTCCCCACTGAGGCACTTGTTATGGTAGGAGCCCCTTACCAGTGTCACCAAGTTTCAAAGTGCCTTTCAACTGGAGAGAGAAATCTGAAGGCAGGGAAGGTATCTGTGTGGTAGAGGGGCAATGAGCATTTGACATAGTATGATGCCACATGAACATGCCTTCTCCCCATGCAGTTCCTGATGGGGAAGGACAGTCTCAACCCAAGCACAGAGGAGCACCTTAAGACTACAAACACTCATTGGGCATTATTCCCTTTTCTGCTACACTCAGCTTCTGGTGTCTCTGATGGGGAATCAGATACAGATACAGTTACAGATAACTCAAAGATGTAAATGCAAAAACTGATATATTAAATTTCTAGTGCAAATTCTGGATATAAATTGGAAAAGATGACTCAACCATCAGAGAACGGTCAGTAATGGGACTGGAAAGATGGCCAGCAACTAAAAGCATGCTCTTTCTGAGGACCCAAGTTTAATTCCCAGCCCTTTGTCAGGTGGCTCACAACCACCTCTAACTCCAGGTTCAGGGGATCCGATGCCCCCTTCTGACATCTGTGGGTATCTGCACACATATACACCTAACTTTTAAATTAATCTTTTAAAAAAAGAAGTTAGTAGTAATGTAGAGTCAATAAAGTATTTGACAGAATATAGTCTAAGGAATATTCTATACAAGCATCTTCAGGTAGATAATGTTCCTTTGTCATACAACTTTAGAAGAAGAAAACTATTCTTGGTTCATGTTAACTGATTCTCTACAACTCTTTTCTATGAGTTATGACTTCCAAGCAATGCTTTAACTAAGGTCTGACATAAAAGCACCACATGTAGGACCTTCTACTTATACCACAGAATCACTATTAAGGACATGATATAGTTTATTACTTTATTTATAGAATTAAATTTTTATTAATTATTTATAGAATTGATTCCATACAATGAATTAGTTTTAGGATTTACTAGCAAGGAATAGAATGGTTCTCTGGAACCTATGTTAGTATATTACATATTAAGATAATATAGAAAATGCAATATACATCTTTATTTGTTTTGCTCGCTAGTAAGCACAGAACTAATTTCCATTTTAATTTCTATAACTAGTAAATTTACTTAAAATTTCCTTTTAATCCTCTAATTTTCTAACTGCATACATTTATAGAATGATAACATGATTCAGATCTATTTTGGAAGTAGTCACAACATAAGATAAAATAAAATTCAAGATCTCTTGTAACTAGAGTTTGGAGTTGACAGCTTCCTTACTGCTTATAGAGAGAAAACCAACCCATTAGGGATTAAGTACTTTACTGGGCCTAAAAGGGAAGGAAGAGTTATTGAGCTACATGCAAATTATGATGGCAGAGTATAGAAGCAAATAATTTATTGATGACTGGGGTCTTGCTGCTGTTACAATTATTGTAACATCAAGATCCCAACTGTAGCCTTGGGGTCAAGGGGACAGGGAGAGGGAGATTTAAGTTTCTTCCTTTTCAACATTCTAACCCTTCTCAGAGATGCCTTCCTGTTATAAGGGACACCGCAGCTGAAACAACTCTCCTCCTGCTCCTGTTCATTTGGTGGTGCCTTAGACATCTACACCTGACTATAAACAATACATTTCACAGGAAGATGCTATGAAGAAATAACTATAAAACATTTTTTGCCCCTAAATGATAATAAAAAGAAATGATCTGACATAGATATAACATCTAATACATATGTTACATCATTATCCCAGAAAAGTACACAATCATAAAATATATTATTCTCTCACTAAGACCTATGGTTAGTCCTACTATTAATGGAAATCAAACTTTACTTAACATTTACTTATCTCTTCTAAACTGACATTGTATACACTTAGGTTTTACCTCTTTCAATATCATCCATTAGAGATGATGGAGAATGGTGTTCAAGGTTGGAAGTCCTAGGTGGGTTCCACACTTGCTGCTGCTGTTGCTCTAGTCTATACTGAATTTTACTGCTTCCTTCAACTCTGCAATTAAGAATACCAAACACCAAAATAGCAATACCGGGAGAGCAATGTAACAAATTCAACTTACTGAGTTACTAAACTTCACTTGTTTTTGAGGAATCTCTCAGATGACATTTAAGAATGAAAATGTTAATTGATTTAACAAATATTTATTGAGCTCCTTCTTTTATGTTTGGAATACACACCAGTCCAGTGAGGGATACAACTGGAACAATGATAAAGACAAACAAAACAAAACAAAATAAGAGCAACCATGCTGCTCAAACTGAGCAGATAATCAGTTATTGTAGTCACTATGTAAGTGACTACAATTAAGAGAAAATACGTGTAAATTTATCACTTCTATTTAAACTGAATCACTTCCACATTTCCCATTCATAATTTGAAAACAGGCATGTTAACAGAGGAGATGTAAATACTCTTTTTCAACATTGTAACGAAGGGTACACTTGAACATTATGTGTGAGGCCTGCCTTTTCCATTTCCTGTGGTCAAATCGTGCCAGTTCTTCCGTCCGGAGGTTGTTTTATTGTACAGGATTCTTTTGGCTATCCTGGGTTTTTTGTTTTTCCATATGAAGTTGAGTATTATTCCTTCCAGATCTGTGAAGAATTGTGTTGGTAATTTGAAGGTAATTGCGTTGAATCTGTAGATTGTTTTTGGTAAAATGGCCATTTTTACTATGTTAATCCTGCCTATCCATGAGCATGGGAGATCTTTCCATTTTCTGACATCTTCTTCAATTTCTTTTTTCAGGGACTTAAAGTTCTTGTCATATAGGTCCTTCACATGCTTAGTTAGTGTAACCCCATGGTATTTTATATCATTTGTGGCTACTGTAAAGGGTGATGTATCTCTGATTTCCTTCTCAGCCTGTTTGTCTATTGTATGTAGGAGGGCTACTGATTTTTTTGAGTTGATCTTGTATCCTGCAATGTTGCTGAAGGTTTTTATTAGCTGTATCAGTTCCTTGGTTGAATGTTTGGGGTCATTCATGTATACTAACATGTCATCTGCAAATAGGGAGAGCTTGACTTCTTCCTTTCCAATTTGTATCCCCTGAATCTCTTTATGTTGTCTTATAGCTCTGGCTAGAACTTTAAGTACTATATTGACTAAGTAGGGGGAGAGGGGACAGCCTTGCCTTGTTCCTGAGTTTAGTGGTATTGCTTTGAGTTTCTCTCCATTTAATTTGATGTTGGCTGTTGGCTTGCTGTAGATTGCCTTTATTATGTTTAGGTATGTTCCCTGTATTCCTGATCACCCCAAGACCTTTGTCATGAAGGGGTGTTGGATTTTGTCAAATGCCTTTTCTGCATCTAGTGAGATGATCATGTGGTTTTTTTCTTTGAGTTTGTTTATATGGTGTATTACATTGACGGACTTTTGTATGTTGAACCACCCTTGCATCCCTGGGATGAAGCTTACTTGATCATGGTGGATAATTGTTTTGATGTGTTCTTGGAGTGTGTTTGTCAGAATTTTATTGAGTATTTTTGCATCAATGTTCATGAGGGAGATCGGTCTGTAGTTCTCTTTCTTTGTTGCATCTTTGGTTTAGGAATCAGGGTAATTGTAGCCTCATAGAAGGAGTTTGGTAATATTCCTTCTGCTTCTATTGTGTGGAACAATTTAAAGAGTATTGGTATTAAGTCTTCTTTGAAGATCTGGTAGAATTCTGCAGTGAAACAATCAGGTCCAGGGCTTTTTTTGGTTGGGATACTTTTTATGACTGATTCTATTTCCTTAGGAGTTATTTGACTATTTAAATGGTTTATCTGGTCCTGATTTAACTTAGGTATGTGGTACCTATCCAGAAAATTATCCATTTCTTTTAGATTTTCCAGTTTTGTGGAGTAGAGGTTTTTGAAGTATGACCTGATGATTCTCTGGATTTCCTCATTGTCTGTTGTTATGTCCCTCTTTTCATTTCTGATTTTGTTAATTTGGATGCTCTCTCTCTGTCTTTTGGTTAGTTTGGATAAGGGCTTGTCTATCTCGTTGATCTTCTCAAAGAACCAACTCTTTGTTTCATTAATACTTTGTATTGTTCTCTTTATTTCTATTTTATTGATTTCAGCTCTCAATTTGATAATTTCCTGGTGTCTGTTCCTCCTGGGAGACTTTGCTTCTTCCTATTCAAGGGCTTTCAGGTGTGCTGTCAAGTCACTAGCATGAGATTTCTCCAGCTTCTTTATGTGGACATTCAGTGCTAAGAATTTCCCTCTTAGCACTGCTTTCATAGTATCCCATAAGTTTGGGTATGTGGTGTATTCATTTTCATTGATCTCTAGGAAGTCTTTAATTTCTTTATTTGTTGCTTAACCCATTGGTGATTCAGTTGAGCATTATTCAGTTTCCATGAGATTGTAGGATTTCTGTAGTTTTTTTCTTTTGTTGAAATCTAACTTTAAACCGTGGTGGTCTGATAGAACACAGGAGGTTATTCCAATTGTTTTGTATCTGTTGAGATTTGCTTTGTGGCCAAGTATGTGGTCGATTTTAGAGAAGGTTCCATGGGGTGCTGAGAAGAAGGTATATTCTTTTTTGTTCGGGTGGAATGTTCTGTAGATATCTATTAAGTCCATTTGATCCATACTACCAGTTAAGTCCATTATGTCTCTGTTAAGTTTCAATTTGGCTGATCTGTCCAGAAGTGAAAGTGGGGTATTGAAGTCTCCCACTATTAATGTGTGGGGTTTTATATGTGATTTAAGCTTTAGTAACGTTTCTTTTACATATGTGGGTGTCCTTGTGTTTGGGGCCTAAATGTTCAGAATTGAGACTTCATCTTGGTGGAGCTTTCCTGCGACGAGTATGTAATGTCCTTCATCATCTCTTTTGATTGATTTTAGTTTGAAGTCTATTTTGCTGGATATTAAGATGGCTACACCAGCTTGCTTCTTAAGACCATTTGATTGGAAAGTCTTTTCCCAGCCTTTTATTCTTAGGTGGTGTCTGTCTTTGAATTTCAGGTGTTTCTTGTATGCAGCAGAAAGATGGGTCCTGTTTTCATATCCATTCTGTTAGTCTGTGTCTTTTTATAGGTGAATTAAGTCCATTGATATTAAGGAATATTAATGACCAGTGATTGTTCGTTCCTGTTGTTATTTTTATTTTTTGGTGGTAGTGTGTGTGTACTTCTCTTCTTTGGGGTTTACTGCTGTGGTGTTATCTATTGCCTGTGTTTTCATGGGTGTATCTGCCTTCCTTAGGTTGGAATTTTCCTTCTAGTCCTTTCTGTAGGGCTGGGTTTGTGGATAAGTATTGTTTAAAACTGGTTTTGTCTTGGAAGGTCTTGTTCACTCCATCTAGATGATTGAAAGTATTGCTGGGTATATTAGTCTATGCTGGCATCCATTATAACTGTCTGCATTATAACTGTCTAGGTCCTTCTGGCTTTCAAAGTTTCCATCGAGAAATTGGGTGTTATTCTGATGGGTTTGCCTTTATAAGTCACTTGCCCTTTTTCCTTTGCTGCCCTTAATATTCTTTCTTTATTCTGTATGTTTAGTTGTTTAATTATTATGTGGCGAGGGGACTTTTTTGGGGGGTCTAGTCTGTTTGGTGTTCTATAGGCTTCTTGTATCTTCATAGGCATTCCGTTCTTTAAGGTGGGAAAGTTTTCTTCTATGATCTTGTGAAATATATTTTCTGTGCCTTTGAGTTGGTATTCTTCTCCTTCCTCTATCCCTATTATTCGTAGGTTTGGTCTTTTCATGGTGTCCCAAATTTCTTGGACATTTTGGGTCATGACTTTGTTGGTTTTAGTGTTTTCTTTGACTGATGAATCTATTTCTTCTACTGTATCTTCAACACCAGAGATCCTCTCTTCCATCTCTTGCATTCTGTTGGTTAAACTTGCCTCTGAAGTTCCTGTTTGTTTACTCAGATTTTCTATTTCCAACATTCCTTCTGCTAGTGTCTTCTTCATTTTTTCTATTTCCCTCTTCAGGTCTTGGATTGTCTCCCTTGCTTCTTCATGATTTTCTTTCAGGGACTTATTGTTTTCTTCTGCTTTAATTGTCCTTTCCTCTAGTTTTTTATAGTGTTCTTCCCATTTTTTGTTTGTCTCTTCCTCCACTTTATTTTTTATTTCTTCTATATAAGGCTCTAGCCTCTTCATGATGTTACTTATAAGGTTGTTTTCTTCTTCTTCCATTCTGTGATGTTCAGGTCTAGCTGTTGGAGAAGGGCTAGGTTCTGGTGATGCTGTATTGCTCTTTATTTTGTTGTATGTACATCTGCCTTGACATCTGCCCATCTCCTCTTGGGTTCGTTCCTGGTCTTATCAGTGTACTTGGTCCAGAGAGAGTTGACAGATTTAGGGAGCCTCTCTGTGGTCCAGATGGAAGCTCTGGGCCAGATGGGAGCGCTGGTCCAGATGAGCGTGCTGGCTGGAGAGGAGCTGGGGGGCTGGACTCTGAGTCCTCGGGAAGTCCCTAGGGTCTCCTTATTTTGTCCAGATGGGAGCTCCTCTTATCCAGATGGGAGTTCCTCTGGTCTCTGGTCTAGATGGGAGTTCCTCTGGTCTCTGGTCCAGATGGGAGTTCCTCTGGTCTCTGGTCCAGATGGGAGTTCCAGCGCAGGATGGAAGCTTGGGGCTGGTCTCTGATTCTCAGGAAATGGCTGGGGTCTCCAGCAGATGGGTGTGGGGGAAGGGTGTGGAGACTGCAGTGTCTGCCTGCAGTCTTGGAAAAGAGGAGCCTTCCCACAGTGGCCTGCCAATTGGCAGGAAACTGGGGCCAAGTTGGTCAGGTCCTCCCCGGGTGGCCTATGTTCAGCAGTGGGACCCAGGCACAATTGCCTCTCTGACTATAACCCAGGCACTCAACTCCAGTCCAGATGGGAGTTCCGGGGCCAAGTCATTCATTCCATTTTTATGAAGTTAGTTATAGTCAATGGGGCTCCTATAAATACCAAGCTAAAAATTTCTTATTACTTCTTTTAAGTTGAAAATAACATCTCCTAACCTGAATTTTTTTTCTAGCAATGAATTTCATTAACTAAATAATACAACTACAAATGAAATTTTTTTCTAGGTTTATAATTTTTAGTTACAAAATTTGGTGCTTAATGCATACACACATTGCTTCACCTCTGTCCTGGCTATTTTATGTCAACTTGACACAAGCTAGTCATCAGAGAGGGTGCCTCAATAGAGAAAATGCCTCCATAAGATCAGGCTGTTAGCAAGCCTGGAGGGCATTTTCTTAATTAGGGATTGATGGGAGACAGTTTAGCCCACTGTAGGTGAGGCTACCCTTGGGCTGGTGGTTCTGGCTTCTATTAGAAAGCAGGCTGAGCAAGTCATGTGGAGCAAACCAGTAAGAGGCCTCTATGGCTTCTGCATTGGCTCCTGCCTCCAGGTTCCTGCCTTATTTGAGCTCCTGTCTTGACTTCCTTCAATGATGGACTAAGATGTGGAAGTATAAGCCAAGTAAAATAAACCCTTTCCTCAAGTTGCTATTGCTCATGGTACTTCAGCATAGCAACAGTAACCCTAAGTAAGACAACCTCCCATAATCTCCATTTCATCATCTGTGAAACAAAAAATAAATAATTCTCACAAAAATCTCAAGTATAATGTCCTAGAAAAGACAGTTTCCCAATAATTGCCAGTTTCTGTTCCCCACATCAGCTGAGTAAAACAATAATGAAAAGATTAAATATGTTGCAAGCTTTGTCCTGCTAACAGTACCCTAGCTTTCATAAAAATAACTATTCTTTCCTTTTTTATTTCCTGAAATATCAGATTTGCTCTTTTCCACATCAACTCCTATTCATTTATACTTATAGCCCAATTATTCATTATACATCATTTTTAACAACTTAGAAAAAAAATACTACTATGTTTTACAAATTGTTACTTTAGTAGTAAAAAAAAATTGTAACTACAATAAGGTTTATTTTCTATTTGTGTATCATATTTTACTAGTAATTCTAGAAATATCCAGGAATTACTAAAATCATATGGCATCTAGTTCAATAAACTTTCCTTTTTCTCTGTTGAAAAGTGTTACAATAAAGTAATATATTAAGGAGTTACTGCATTTTATTTTTATACTGTTTGCTTTGTAATTCCTCAGTTTCAAAGTAAATGAGTACTTGGTAGAGTAACTCCTACTCCATTACCACATTCACAAACAGGGTCTATAATTTATTTAATTTTCTGTAATGAAAGTTTCAAGCACACCCAAAAGCAGACAGAATAATGTAGTAAATACCCATGAGGCAGTCAATTTATGTACAAACTTGTTTTACCTATACTCTCATCTGCTTCCATTTTAGTTGAAACAAATCTGGGACATAAAATTATTTTATCTATAAACATTTCAACATATATTGCCCAGAACTAAGAACTGATGAACAAAAATGCATAACCATTATATCACATAACTCTTAATTTCATCAAGAAGCCAGACAAGTGGTCTAACCTCTAAGTGTTTTGTGAATTTTTAAATTTCTTTTAGTCAAGATTCAAATAAGATCCATGGAACATGGTTATGTTTCAAATTTAAAAATACCAATTATTATTCCATTTTTATTTTCTTTGTGATTCATTCAGAAAATAAAACCATGTAAGTTGTCCTCTGATAGGTTTGATTTTGTTAATTACATTCCTGAAGTGTAATTTGTTTCTTTGATTTTCTTTCAGCTGGTAGATGGCATTAGAAGATTGAAATGATGCAGGTTTGAATTTTTAGCACATATATTTTACCTGTGATGTTATGATAATCTCTCTCTTTTTAAGGTGTTGACAGGCATAGGTAGGTAATTACTAAGTCTGTTCATTCATGAGGGGTTGTAAAATAAGTGGTACTCTTTCATGCCTTCATTTATTAGCTGAGATGCTTTCATACAATAGAGAAATTTTTCACTGATCTATAAGGCAGAACAAAAGCTAGATTCTTCGTTTTACAGTTTGAAAACAATGCATTAGTTCTCTAGCTGACTTCAATGGTAACTTTTGGTGTTTTTAAGTTCACTGCAGTTGTTATTATAGCTCAACTTTTTCTTTAATTGGCAAGTAGAAGCGTCTTAAGCTAAAATAAAAATGTCTCCCTTTTTCTGATGAGCCATTTCACCAGTCCTTGTAGAGGCCTCTTTATGTTGGCTTTTCAGTCCTTTTAATTCTGATAAATTTTAATTGCTTCCTTTACATCTGGTATTGAAGACATTGAAATTCATTTGTTTACTTTCTATTTCAGGCCTAGAGGTCAGCAATTTCTTCATAGCTGTGTAACTTTTTATAAGGAAAAATTATTAAAAACTCCACTTCAATGTATACATTTGTTGTGGCTGGGGTCTCAGGCTGATGGGTGTGGGGGTAGGGCATGGAGATTGTAGGGTCCGCTGGGACCTTCCCGCAGGGCCCGCCAAATGGCCAGAAACTGGGGCCAATTTGGGCAGGTCTTCCCTGGAATGGCTGATGCCCAGGGCTGGGACCTAGGTGCAGGGTCTCTCAGGGTGTGACCCCAGGCACTCACCTCTGGTCCAGTTTAACAAATTTTTGATACCTCCATTATGATCTCATATTAACCCTAAACATACTATCGTTTTTATTATATTTCTTTTCAAATACGGTATTTTCTTTCTCCTTTATATCTAGTTCTAAGTACTTTATATTTTTTAAACAGTCTTTAAACTGTGAATTTTTAACAGTAGTAGATTCATAATAGGAAACAGATAATACTTTAAATAAAAAGTATTTAGGCATTCACTTAGCTATATGGCTATAATTAGCTATATAGAGACCAAAAGTATCAATTAAATTAACTGAAAGAAGTTACCTTTAGAAAATTGAAAATGGTATGGATTATACATCCAAGGAATGTGCTTTTAATACTTAAAGAACTATGTGGCTCTTTACATGCATGAATAATTCTGAAATGAAAATAATAGAATTAAAGATTCAAGTGTTACTGTCTGGAAAAAAAATGCCATGGTGTTGCACTTATGTAATGTGAAATGTTTCAAAGAGTAAGAATTGTGCCAGGATTATTAGGAAGGATTACTTTTTTAGTCTTAAGAAAGCATAAAATTAATACATATTTATACTTTTCAAGGAAAACAAAATACTCAATAAAATAACTTTAGTTTATTAAAATTTTATAAAGTCCTATCCTTTCCTGAATAGCCAGATTATGAGTGAAACTAATTTACTCTGTACATGGGGATTTCTCCAGAAAGCTAAATCTAAACTTAAGTTCTAACTGTAATTTTAAAAGTTACTTTCCCAAACTTCCAAATTATTAATATCTCAGATTTACTAAATAAAAAAGTTAAGGAGAAAGTTATATTTCAGCAATACTTCCTTTAATTTGTCATTTAAAAAGTCAATGCTGTATGACTATTGTTTATATTAAACAGTTGGGGTTTTTTTTTCCTCTTACCATTCTGTATGAGTTGAATATGACCTCCTAATAGCCAGAAGAGAGAATCAGTCACAATTTGGAAAAAATGTAGTAATTTATCTTTCTCTTCACCCTTAATACAAAAGACAAAAACAATTTACTTTTCTATACTCCACTTTATATAATAAAAAGAAAGAACATGGAAAGACATCTCTCAGAATAATCAGCAGACTTTGATTCCAGATCAACAGCTATTTATAAAGTACCTGAACTTGTAATGACTTGTTTCTTCATTTGTAAAGGCAATGGTTGCAGTACATGAATGCTCTACTACTCACAGATAAGACAAAATTATCCAGATAAAACAAAACAAAGTAGCCTAAGAATTACAGATTGATATGGTTGATATGCATCAGAATGACTTGTGGAATTTTTAAAATACTCCTAGGCACAAGTCCAAATATATATATTCTGAAGTTCCAAAGCTAAAGTCTACACAGCTATATTTTCACAAAGTTAGATGAGTGATTTCATTATGCAGCCAGGGTTGAAAACCATGGCAATATGAAAATGTAAGCATGCAAGGCATTATTAATAGAACTTTTCAGTTCCAGTTTCTACTCTAAGACTTTATCAGAGCAGAGAGCATACCACTTACTCCCCATTGTAACTCACTGTCTCCAATTCCGATGTACAGTAAATGTTTCATTACTATATACTAAGTAAATAAATAATGTTTTCTGATGACTCTATTCTTATGAAAATGTAGTAGAGTGCCACAACAGGAGACAAAATAGATTCCATTGACAATGTATATCATTTACTAGCCATCTAACTTTAAAGTTCTATAAGGGCCTCTAAACTCATCCAGGTCCTGAACATTTCTACTGCAGCACAAAACTGATAATAGTTAACAAACAAACCACCTGTTAATTATAACAACTGTCCTTCCTATAAAATACCAAACATAAAAAATGCCACATTAGACTGATTCCTCTTAGTCTAGTAAACTCCCTTTTCCAATTTCATCCAAAGATACAATAAGAAAAGGCATCATAGTTCTTGCTGTCAATCTCAAAGGGAGATGTATTTCTAGATGTCCAGATTTTACTTTAAAAGCCTGTTAGATAGTGTCAATATCTAAAATAGAATTTAATATAACAGTGGTTATTATGAACTGTGTCTCCCAAAATTCATATGCTGATGTCTTAACCCAATGTGGTATTTGTAGAAGCATGAAATCATAAGGATAGTTTCCTTTTGATGAACTTCATGCCCTTATAAGATTACCCCACCACCTGACAGAGACCATGTGAACACATAGCCAGATGGTAGCCATTTCTAGCTGCCAACTATAAATTAGGTTCTACTAGTAACTAAATTTGTCTTATTTTTGTACTTCCCAGCATCCGGAATTGCAAAACCAAAAATGTCTATTTTCCTTAAATTGAACTGTCTACTATGTTATAGTAGCCTAAATTATGACACTGATGAATTCGCTCCATAATTTACAAAAGTTGTGAATGAATTCAAGTCTAATACAGCAGTAGGTCCAAAGGTATATTCTGCCAATAACTCTTCAAAGGAAAAAGGATTTATCCTTATAGACCGAGGGTGGAAGTTAACGAGCAACTTTCATAAGGGTCTTAAATTGAGAAAAAAGGACATAGAGAACTGTTTTAAAACTTGATCCTGCCAAGCTTTAGATTAGTGCTATTCCAACTTTACTGGTTCTCAGCTTTTGAATTTAAAATATAAATTCATATATGTATATCGAATTTAAATTAAATTATAAACAACAAACTGCCATATATCAGATTATATAACTGCTAACTTCTTTAAATTAATTCATAGACAAGGGGGGGCACAAACTCCTATTTGTTCAGCTTTTGCTTGAGTTGTGTTTGCTAGAGCACTAAAACATGTGGTTATCCCCATAATATTCAAGTGTGTGTATGTAAAACAGAAGAAAAGAAGCTCAAAAAAAAATCCATAGAAAGAAATTCAAGAGTAAAGAGACTACCTATTAAATATTTGCAAACTATGTATCTGACAAAGGTTTGATGAATAGAATATTATATAAGAAACTCAAATAACTGAAAGCAAAAAAGAAAGAATTTGATTTTAAATCTAAAAGGACATTTCTCAAATGAACACATACAAATGGCCAACAAGTTTATTAGAAAATGCTCATTATTAATCATCATCAGGAAAAGGGCAATCAAAACCCCAGTTGGCCAAATGGGTATTATCAAAAAGACAAAATAACAAAAGTGCTAAGGAGAATGTTTAAAAAAAAGGGAAATATAAACTTGTTACAATTCAAGAACTATGTGTGGGAATTCAACAAGATATATATGCAGTAATTACATTACTATTTTTTATTTAGAAGGAATGTAATTAATATCAATACACAAGTACTATTTTTTGTACTCCTTTATTGTAACACTATTCATAATAGCAAAAAATTGGAAATAACCTAAGTATCTGTCAACAAATGAATGCACAAATAATGAAATACTTTCAAGGCATAAAAAGGATGAATTTCTATCATTGGCAACACCATGGGTGGAAGTGAAGGTCAGTAAATGAAGTAGGCTAGACCAGAAAGTCACATACTACATGAATTCACACATAAAGAATCTAAAACAAGCTGATCTCATAGGACTTGATACTAGAATACTGGTTATCAGAGCCTAGGAATAATAGGAGAAGATGATGGGGGAAAGTTTAACAATAGGTATTATCTAATATTTAGAGATAATTTGAGGTATTCTAAGGCACATGGGATGATTATATATAATGATAAACTTTTAAAAAGGAGTAATTTTATTTTGAATATTAAAGAGATTAACAAATAGGTGTCTCATTCTGACAGTAAAAGTTAATACTGATAACAAAGTTGCAAGCTCACATAGTTTCTAACAACTCCTAATTAATCATTAAAAGAATTATAGACTGGAAGTGGCTCAGGCCCATGGTCTTAGTACTTGGGAAGTTGGTTCAGCATAATTGCTGAGTTCCATGCCAGCATGAGCTGCCATAGTGAATACTGTGGCAACCAGAGCAAGACATACATATTTACATATATGATATAATCATAAATGTTATATGCATAGAAAATAATAGAACATGTCAATGAGAGATATCTAGATAAAATTTTTTTTTCTATTTGTTCCCCCACCACCTCCTGTTTTTTGTTTTTTTCTGGGATAGAGCCTCACTATGCAGCCCAAGCAGCTTTGAACCACAATCTTCCTGCCTCAATCTCCTGACTATTGGAATATAGACGTACATCATTACACCTTGCTAAAAAGGTTTTTTTTTTTTTCTTTTTTTTTGGTGAGTGAAGTAATTCCTGACCTTGAGTCAGGAATAAAAGGCTTCTTGTTGGGCCTAACATACCCTTAGCACCCAGGATGCAGAGGAAAGCAGATTTTGCGTTTATGGCCAACCTGACCTACATAGAATTCCATACAGGTCAGCCAGGATTAGAGTGAAAGCCCATCTCCAAAGTCAAAACAAACAAATAAAAAGAAAAACCGACAAATGAAGATGAGAAGTCTTTGGTATTCAAATTGGAATCTGAGTTCTCTGCTGTGCCGTTTTGGACTAGTTTAATACAACTGGTTGAAAAGGATTGAAGAAGATGAAGAAATCTCAACTCTGGTCTGGTTCCTACGCTCAGGGTGAGGACTGAGGACAGAGCACAAATATACTTCAGGCCTGGCTGTGAATGCAGTGGGACAATTTGGAAGACAATCACTTAGTGTCAAGTCAAGCAGATCAGCTCTATCCTGGGGCCCTTGTAATTGGAGTTCTGAGAAAAATGGGAATGGTAGATGAGAGGCTGGTAAGTCAGTTACATGACGGATTTAGCCATCCACAAGGATGGAAACAGAAGCCGCCAATACAATTTAACAGATAAAAAGACATGACTCCACCTTTATAGGCAGCAGTGCTAAGCAAACTCTCAATGATTTCTCCTTAGGCAGGCTTCTCTGCTTATATGGCTGGCATACAGTACAAACTACACGTTCAATACTATGAAATATGTATACAGCATAGATCTTGTAGAATAACAGGCCAGTAGAAAATCGCCCTGGCCCTGGCCTGGCCCTGAACCCAGGACTTGGAAATCCCCATCCCTGTGACTCAGGGTTAATGGGTAAGCAACACTTTATGCTGTATCTTTCCACTTGTTCATGGTGCATGCTCCAAAGACCCTATAAAAGACAGACCCGCCACTCAGCAACTGCTGTCTCTGTTCCTGCTCAGAGACAGCCAACATTTTGTTTTTCCCCAATAAATCTTGCATGAGGTTTATTGTGTGGTGTGACTTTGTGGCATTCCTTGGCTCCAGATTGCCAAGATATTCCTATACCAGAAAATCTTTTCAGATCTAACAGGCTTGGACACTTAAGAGTGGCAGAACACATGGTCTCCAAAAATTTGCTTCTCTTGTGATGAAAAGGTCTTATCACAAATTCCATCTTTAAATTCTGATGTGCTGATGTGGCACTTCGTTACAGAAAGTGGACTACAAACAAAATATTCTTAGATACTAGAATACTGGTTTCTAGACAAGGCCTGGATTTTGCCCAATGGCTCCTCAATCTGAACATCTGAAGTAGGTACTTGATAAGGCAAAGAATCATCAATTCCCTGGCCTATGGAACTCAACTACCTCTTATTCTCCTTCAGATCATTTCCTCCATCCACTCTCTCCCTCTCCCTCCCTCCCCCTCTGTCTCTCTTTCTCCCTCCCCCCATCTCCCTTGTCTCCCTCTGGCTTTCCCCCCACTCCCCAGAACGTCACACACATATAATCTTGCTGTCACTTAGTTTTCTTGACTGATGTAGAACAAGGTTCTCCACTCCTTTAGAGTTAACAGCTGGACCTGAAGTTCATCTACTCTGATCTCCATCTTCTGACTTTCTGAGGTCATCTTTGGGTTGGGTTCTTTCAGCTGATACAGCTCAACCTCCCAACAGGCCTTATGTTCTTCTACTTTCATTCTAACTTCTAACTGATGCTCTATAATATCTAACTTCTGTATCCTTTGGAACTCAGTCTGCACGTCTGAGTGCTGCTTCCAAAAGCTTTCAGTTGTAGAGCTCAATTTCTTCCTCTGTTCCCTTAGTCCTAACAACATTATATCATCTTCACTTTATGAATGATACTGGAAAGGAATATTTGCTCCTCAGGCCAAATCATCTTGATAGCCGTTATAAAGTGAAGGGGTCACCTATTATCTTTTCTATGGTGGGTCCAGGAATAGCAGAGAGCATTAATGCAACAGCAAGAGAGCACCCAAAGGCAAACTATGTGTGTTTTTCACCATAAAGAAATGATAAATGTCTGAGGAAACAGATTGTTTATCCTGATATGAAAATTATATACAGTATAAAGGTATCAAAATATTACATCGTTCCCTTAGAGAATATGTACAATTTTACTGTCAATTAAAAAACAAAATCTAGTCTAACTAGCCTGAAGTATCAGAAACGAAGTTTGAAACAGCTAGAGTGGCCTGGAAAGAAGTGAGCTACAAAGCAGGAAGCTCCAAAACCTGTATGTAAATGTCCACTCAATTTTTGACTTAACTATGCACTTTTAAGAACAGGTTCTAAGAAGCCAGGAAAGACCATATTAGGTGGTCTGGATTAACAATCATTTAAACCAAAGCACTACATAGAAAGAGTAGGTAGGCTGAGGGCAATCCTCCATTCATAAAACTGGACTAAATCTATTCTGAGAAAGACTAAAAGCAATCCTTTGGAGGATCACCTGATCTGCCAAAATCTGCTTCTCAACAGTCTTTAAAGGAAGGTAAGTGCTCCTACAATGTATCATTTTGTGTCCACAATAAACCAAAAAATACCAGACATGTGAAAAAAAAACCAACCTTGTAAAAAAGAGGGGGAATGTAAAGGTAATAGAAGCAATCTCTCAAGTGATCCAGATATTGAGTCTATGAATAAAGGCTTAGAGTAATTACAATAAACATAGTAAAGAATCTACAAGAAAAGAAGAATATGAAGATTATGGTATGAAGGAAAAGATATGAAAACTCTAAAGGAGAGAGAGCATAATTAAGAAATATAATACATGAAAGCAAAAATTTATTGGATGGGTTACGAGTAGCTTAGATCGAAGAAACAGTCCATTAATGTGAAGGGACACTAACTGAATGTACCCAAAAATCCAACTACAAAAGATGCATAGACGGAATGGCAGTAAGAATGAATGAAGGCTGAGGCAGGAAGATAAGGAGTTCAAGGTCAGCCTTGTGGCAAATGAGCCCAGTTCACATGAGACCCTAGCTCAAAAACACAGAAACAAACTAAAACCAAAACCAGAAAGAGACAGACACAGAGACAGAAATACCCAGAGTTAAAGGAGAATGAATCAATGAATAAATCATACAGTATTCTTTAGCCAGCATTTACACATTTTCTAATGTGGAGATTAAATTCTTGGCTGTAATCTTTGGTTAAAGATATTTAAATTCACTACTTATATGTTCAGCCATATATAGCATGAATGAATGTTGTTATCTGGTAACAATAAAATTAAATTAAAAATCAATAACAATAAAGTACAAATGAAATCTTCAAATATTTGAAAATTATGCAATATACATTATATAAAAGTATAATACACCCAAGAAATACTTGAATTATAAAGATCACCATGCTTGAGTTGAAATATTTTCATTAAGAAGAGGTTTGAAATATGAAACAGAAAGTTTACATATTTTCTTTATCACTATTAGATATTCAGAAAAGTCTTGGGCTTAGAGAACAAACTTTCCTTCAATTAAAGAGGGGAATAACAAGAAAAAAATTTAAGTAGAGAGTATGTTCCAGGAAGATGCTATGGATACAAGTATATATGGATATTGCCCAAAACTGAGTGATTAGACACTCTTCAAAAGTCATACACTATTCTTTAGTGAGCATTCCAAATTTTCTAATGCAGAGATTAAGTTCTCTATTGTAATTTTTTTTTAGGTAAAGATGTTTATCTACTTGTATTCAGCCAGATACAGCATAATTTGATAAATGACATGGGAAAACTGACGGAAGTCTAGATCCAGTGTACATCCTTGTAATCCCAATACTCAGGAGACTTAGGCAGGAGGACTGACACTCTGAAACCTTCAAGGCTCTACACACTGAGTATGAGGTCAGCCTGTGTTATACAGTGAAACTCTGTTTCAGGGGAAAAAAGAATAAAAATTATTGGGCTATAAAACACCAAATAAACACATGCCTTAGCTGCATTGATGAAACAAGTTTGTAATCATCTCCCCAAGACAAGAAAATTTTCGGCAGCTGATGGAAGTAATTCCTTGTAAAATTCCTCTCCATCTTCGCCTGGCTCTAAGCCCACACAGCAATGGCTGAAATAAGAGTACAAGTTTGTGTTAATAACAAATACCAGTTTCATGTTCAACCTTCCGTAGGCATTGTGCTTTCATAAGTGCCATTATTTTGTTGACAAGCCAATAAAAAACTTGCTGGAACTTTTCAACTTTTTAGAGAACTAAATAGCACTTTGGACTTTATGGCACTATGGACCTTGCCTGCATTTAGTTCCAGGGCTCACATACTTTAAAATTGAATACTGGCCCTTTAAGAAATCAAAGACATGCCTGCAGGATGGTTCATGCCTTTAATACCAGCACCCTGGGAAGCAGATACAGGTAGATCTCTATGAGTTCAAGGCCAGTCTGGTTTACATAGTCAGTTCCAGGTCATCAAGTTTACATAGTGAAACTCTGTCTCTGAAAACAAAAACAAACAAGTAGGCGGGCAGGAGAGAGAAGAGAGAGAGAGACAGAGAGACAGAGAGACAGAGAGAGAGACAGAGAGACAGAGAGACAGACAGAGAGAGAGAACATGAAAAACACATGGTTTACAATAAAGAGAATTGAGTTTTCAGTGATTTGGCTATAATCACCATAAAAGGCAAAGAATACCTTGACGGTTTAATTTATGTTAACTGATATATTTTAGAAATCTAATAGCAAAAAATAACTGGGGTAAAGTTAATCTTCAAGGAACAAAGGTAAGAAAACAAAATTACTCTAGTTTAATACCCAATTCTTCTTTCCAACAGACTTTCTTAAGATCCAAAAATTATCTGCCTGTATATTTCTTATATCAGAAGAGAAAACAGTAAAATTATACCGTAACAGTAATAGTAACATTTTATAGCACACAGAAAAGAAAAAGCTCTTTAGAGAACAGTATCTTCATGAAACTACACATTAAAGCTACTCCTTGAATATATTTTTAAAAAAATCAATATTAAAAGTACTTGTAGTCTCATACCAAAAAGAGCCTTCAACCCAAAAGTATGATAAGAACTATTGTCTAAGTCTTTTCGACAAAATGTGCACATACTGATAAAGAATGGCAATTACAAGTTGAGTATGCTAAAAACCTAGCTGGCTAATGCTTGCTATCAAGTTTTTACTTTTTATTTAATTTTTAAACTTAACTACTCAGGACAGCTGTATGACAGGTGGCATTAATAAAAGAAATTACATTCAACCAATAGTCATGAGCTAGCACATCTGATAAAAAAATATACAGGCACTTATTTACTTTCGTTCAACAAATATTGAAATAAGTAATCTTGAAAATTAAAAGTATAAAAGAGTATTACATAGATTTAATAACTTTTTTTGTAATTGCATACTTTGAATTGGGCCTTTATGAAATAACAAAGTAGGAGTAGGCAGTTTAGAAAGATAGGATCTAAAACAGGTTAGTATAAAAAAAAAAAAAAAAATCTCTCCTGTGGAGACAGTGGATCGTTCATTTAAAATCAAATCGGATGGGACTGGAGAGATGGCTCAGTAGTTAAGAGCATTTGCTGCTCTTAAAAGTATCAGAGTTGAAATCCCAGAACCCACATCTGACAGATTACTACCACCTGGAACTTCATCTCCAGAGTATCCAACGTGCTCTTCTAGCCTCTGTGGGCACCAGTACTCATATGCATACACCCACACACAGACACCCACATATACACATAATTCAAAGATAATACATTTCTTAAAATCAAATGGAAGTGGAAAGAAGATTAACTCAGGCACTGAGAACACTTATCCTTTATTGTCTTCTTTTTAAAATTCATTATGATCTTTCAATTTTTAACACGGCAGTAGAAAAGTAAATGCTGCTTCTAAATTTCATGGATAGCATTTGGGCTCCCTAATGAATATACAATTTAGATAGCTAAATCACTACAAAGTGAAATGAAGTTCAATACTTGTTCTTCTATAGTACTTTGCTATATACATTTATTTTGGCACCTAATTCAAGTACCACTGCTGCACAATCTCTACTGTTAGTTCTTCAAGTACAGAGTTTTAATTTATTCATTTCTTCAAATATTTCTGAGTCAATAGGAATATATTAGCCAGTTGGGACTCAATTGGTAAACAAAAGAAATCATCACTGTGGAAAGAAATCCAAAGACAATCAATTGCTACTGGAGTTACAAACAACAACATACAGTGTAAAAGAGAAGTACAACCAAACATATCAGAGGAGATTCTAATTCTCATTAGAGTGACAAAAAAGAAAAACTGAAAATTAGAACAAGCTAATCTATAAGCTTCATTTTACCTTAGGATCTGTGTAAGCTGGGAAATTGTAGTCCAGCCACCCTGGATTCGAGAACAATCTTGACTGAGGACCAATAGACAATACTGAATGAGGTCATAACAATATATATCTTGTTTGACTTTCTTCAACTCTGAACTTCCCAAAGGGGTGTTGTTTATTATTTCTAGGGCAAAAGAAAAGATATACTTAATTTTGCTCAACACACTTAAGAGATTTTTATATGTTGTGATCATTAAAAACATGGTAAAAAGGAAAATGTTATTCCTCAGGGTTAAGATTTCTCTAAACAAATTACAACACTAACACCATATCATGATAGAACCAACATTTACTTAATGTCTTTCCTAATTATGAAAGTATTTTCGCTGGGCAGTGGTGATGCACGCCTTTAATCCCAGAGCCAAGCGGATCTCTGTGAGTTTGAGGCCAGCCAGGTCTACAGAGCAAGACCCAGGACAGCCAGGGCTACACAGAGAAACTCTTGTCTTGAAAAACCAAAAGAAAAACAGAAGTATTTCCTTACCTTTTAACTTCAACAATATAACAGGGACATTTTGTTCAGGACTTTTCGCTACTTCAGCAGCTAAAGACAAGATCCTTGGGTCTGTACCTGTTGGCTTCATTTTTCTCCCTACTACCTGTGTTTTAACATAATAAAAAAAAAAAAGTAAAACAAACAAACCAACCAAAGATCAAATGTACTAAAAAAATCAGAAATTGTGCTAGCTTTACATTTATTCTCTGTCCACACAATTCTAGGATGGAATTCATATAGGAGAAACAGATTATAGAAAGAGGCTTCATATGGCTATTTCTTCAACAATCAGCTTATGAGGCTAGCCCTTGGCTAGCTAGTATCTAGAATGTGGATTTCAGGATTTGTATTGTTCTCTTCTACACCTAGATCACTGTGCCTAAAACTGTTATAAAAATAATGGTTTGTAGTAAACATCAGCTTTTCTTTTAGAGCCCAAGAATTCTGATATATACTTTATCTGATTTTCAATACTTAATGATACCTGAGATGGAGTAATTTAAAAAGAAGTTTATTTAGCTCACAGTTCTGTAAGTTCAAGGGCCTTGTGCTCTGGTGAAAGCTGCCTTGGGTTTGCTACATGAAAGGTGGTATCTTAGCATGAGTGGAAGATATCATATAGACAAGATATTCAACAGAGACTGAGAAGGGGGCAGGCTACTTTTTTATATAAGGACTATCAAACTCTTACAAAAATTCTGTCAATTCTTTTGAGGGTGGCGACACCAATGATGTAATTATTTTCCATTAGGGCTGGAGAAATGGCTCAGAGGTTAAGAGCACTGACTGCTCTTCCAGAGGTCCTGAGTTCAAGTCCCAGCAACCACATGGTGACTCACAACCATCTGTAATGAGATCTGGTGCCCTCTTGTAGCCTAAAGGCAGAACACTGCATACATAATAAATATATAAATTAAAAAAAAATTATTTTCCATTAGGCCTTACCTCGTCAAGGTTCTACCACCTCTTATCCTTGATAGTAAGGACCAATCTTTCAACACACAAAACAGCAAAAATTCTGGTCACTGAGTATCTAATAAGCTTTCCCAGTAGAAAATACTTCACAGGTGTTGTCACAACTGTTTTGCTTGAGAAATTGGGTGTGTGTCCTATGTAATTCACTGGGAGAGGATCCTGGAAGACCAGGCCTGATTTTCTCTGGATGTACTCTATATGGTCTTTTACTTTCATGACTTTGCTTTGCATATCTTCACTATGAATTATAGTTAACAAATAAGACAATGTATGAGTTGAGTCCTGTGAGCCCTTCTTGCTAATCACTAAATCTAGAGATGGCTTTGAAAGCCCTAACATACTAGGCCTCAGAAATGTTGTGTAATAATAAGAAAATTAAAAATTATTTATAGTGAATCAACTCTAAAATGTAAAATAGTCCATACCTCAATTTTCTTACCAAAACTTTTCTATATAAGTCTTAAAGTATTTGAAGCTCAAGAGTATCATTGATATAAAACATATTTTTATTCAATAGTATTTATTATGAACTAAAACTATGCTAAGTGAGTTTTAACGCATTATTATATCCTCACAATGGGACTATGAAGCAGTGCCTATAATCATCTCCAATGTGCAGTTAAAAATAAATAATATAACTTAGCTGGTCAAACAGTGGCACATGCCTTCAATCCCAGAACCTGGGAGGCAGAGGCAGATGGGTTTCTGTGAGTTCAAGGCCAGCCTGGTCTACAGAGTGAGTTTCAGGACAACTACAACTACACAGTGAGAGCATCTTGAAAGAAAAACCATAAAGAGAAAAGATAACTTGAAGAAACTTATCACAGTTCCACCAATACATGGTAGCATCAGTCAGATATCAATCTACCCACAGACCTTGTGAATTTACATTTGATCTTATCATTAAAAGCTGAGAATTTATAAAACCTGTGATTTTAATTATAATGTTCATTATTTTTCTCCCAGGTAAAACTGTAGCCATAAAACATATTTTCAAATAATCTTCTAGCTCATTTCTTAGCTATTATTCTATTACAAATGACACTATGGTCCCATCTTTGCATTTAAGCCTCAGCTGCTATATAGTCTTCAAAAATCATCTCTCTTCTTGGGAAAAATATGAACCATCAATAGACAAGTTCACTGAAGCTATTTTAAAGAAAGCCCAATAAAACTCCTAGCATGAAGAAGACACAAAAGTTTCCTATAGAATGCATGTTAATTATCTTACTCTTTCCAGTGTCTACATTATTCTATCTGTTCTTTGTGAGAGTGCATCAAAATATATTTAAACATTCCCTTCACTAGATGCCATTTAGGTTGCAAATTATTATATATAATACTGCAATAAAAATCCATGTGCAAGTAAGTATGTATGCACTCATTTGGCCTGTAGAACAAATCCCCCATGATATTAGACAGCCACAAAGTCAACAACCTGGGTTTCTCTAAACAAATATTTTCATCTGTGAACAAAGTTGCCATTCCTAGGACCTACAATTCATAATTTAGAAGGTAGCCATCAATGATAAGTCTTAAAATATGAAAGTATAACTGAACCCTAAATAATCATTCGGAGAGCCATGTGTACTATGAACTGTTCTACTTGCTTGCATGTATTAACTCATTTAACCATCTCAACAATTCTAAAGGATGGGCATTATTTTCTACATAGCTATTATCATTACTTCCCCAATTCTAATGATCAACACATTTGTTTGATCTGCTTGTACAAAGCCACACTGTTAGGATGAAGCTGGAGTGACAAGCCCTGAGATCCTGGCTCCAGAACCTTCGTGTCCAATCATCCATTTCAAACCGTCTCCATGCACCTTTGCAAGGGTAGAAGGCAACCATAATCACCCACCCACCTGGAAAAATGGATTGACAAATCTCCTTAAGGTAGAAATGGAAGGATAATCCGACCATACAAATGAGGCTGAAAAATCGTCTGCTGGAGCAACTCGTGATACTTTTTTCTTAACTCTCTAATACAAGGGACGCTTTCGCCGACTTTATAAACGTTGTGAAGTGTCAAGAGGAAAGGAAAGACCATTACTGCTCGGTTTATACTCTCACCCTGCTGCTAGGCTGATCCTTGAGGAATCAAGAGTCCCAGGCCTTGCACTTCACCGCCTCCAGCAATCACTAGGATGGAAACAAATGCCAGCAACCTCATGCACTCAGTTACCCCCAGTCCAAAGCTTCTGGGTCCCCTCGGGAAACGGCCCCTCCTCGGATCCTATCCCTGGCGGGGAAAAGGCCTGTGACATTTACAGGTTAAAAAAAAATAAATTTAGGGCTGGAGAGATGGCTCAGAGGTTGAGAGCACCCCTGGCTGCTCTTCCAGAGGTCCTGAGTTCGATTCCCAGCAACCACATGGTGGCTCACAACCATCTCTAATGAGATCTGGCGGCCTCTTCTGTATACATAATAAATAAATAAATCTTTAAAAATAAATACATTAATTAAAACAAACAAACAAACAATAACTGACCGTCAAAGGAACTGCATTGCCTCAGGCCTCAGGTGGCTTCCAGTCTGGTGGCAGCACCGAGGGGTCGCGGCTGCGGCTCCAGAATGTGCCCGAGAGCCACTAGGGCCTCGGGAAGCCACAGGCCTAGGCCCGGACGCCGCCCCTCCTCAGGCGTCCCTTTCCAAAGCTGCGGGCCGGGCGCTGACGAGGCCCACGCTCGGGTCGCCAGGCCCCGCCAGCCTCTTCACCAGGGCGCTGAGCTGGGCCTCCGAGCTTCCCCGCCCCCCTCGCCCCGGGAGCCCTCACCCATCCCAGCCGCCATCACCGGTCTGTTACCTCATCTTCGCCTCGTCTCCGTCCACCTCAGGGCCCGACCCGCACCGCACGGCCTACCTCGGCGTGGCGGCGTCCGCCCAGCTGCGTGCGTCGCGACGCGGGAAGGGGGCTGAGGGCGGGAGAGGGGGGCGAGGGGCGGGGCGGGATCCCAGGCGAGGGGCGGGGCGACTGTCTTCAGGCAGCCAATCAGGACTCTGGGCGCCCGGAGGGAGAACAGAGCCCGCAGGGTCCGGAGCTCCGGCTCGCAGCCCCGCCCGCGCAGCTGCTTGGGAAAGCTGCGACCGCCGGTGGCCAAGGCGGAGCGGGAAGCAGAGGACGAGAATGAATGGACCAGCGGGACTCGCGTCCCTGGACCGTCGCCAGCAGGTTCTCAAATTAGGCGAAAGCTTCGAGAAGCAGCCGCGCTGCGCCTTCCACACCGTGCGCTGTGAGTGCGGGCTGCCCGGGATACCCGGGAGGAACCTCCTGGGATGGGGACGTGTGTGGTGCTAGGGAGGCAGACGCCTCGGAATTCTGTAATTCTGTACCCCGCGGCCCTTCGCTCCCCGGGGGGACCCGATGGCAGCACGATCCACTACCCCGTTCCCAGTCTCGGTTCGGGCACCTGGCGTCCCGCAGGTGTAGGAGAACCCTGGACGGATGTCCGAGGGACGGACAGACAGGAGAGGAGGTTTTGTGGAGATCTGTAAGGGGCTGCTGTGGAGACAAGCCTGACAAGGGGTTAGTGCAGAGTGCAAAGGTGACAGATGGAAGAAAGGACCCAATGCAAGGCAAAAATGGTGTTTAGAGCCCACGGGGACATTTCTTCCTCATTTTCACTCGTCCTCTGGCTTTTGAGGGGTCTCGTTTGGTTTGTTTGTGGGGAGAGACTGTCACCCATCTCAATAGTTTGTATCGCTTTGGGATCTCAGAGTTCATGGTCAGCTAAGTAATTATTGATTATCAAAACACGAAAGGTGGGGTTTTAATACGTTATCTTTAATAGTGTTGGAAAATTGGTTATAATGTGTCTTTTTGTTTTAGTCATTAAATGATATAGACGCCAGCACGAAAAATGATAGCATACTTTTGTATGTAAAACTTCTTTTTTGCATAATAGGCCTCAGGATTTTAGAGCATAAAGGAAACATCACTGAGCCGTGACCTCTAGTGTGTGTGTGTGTGTGTGTGTGTGTGTGTGTGTGTGTGTGACACAGAGAGAGAGGCAAATGTAGTTTTTTTTTACATCTTTTCTCCACCCCGGCTGTTCTTTACTGTCTCATTGTTTTCCCTTTCTTCAGTCATTCTGTCCTTTTTCTTATAAAAAGCTATATTCTGAAAACACCCAATTAAAACTCAGTCCTCAAAGTTTAAGTTGTAAACAAACTAGCTATAATCACTCAGAGTAAATGTAGGAAGAACCAATGGTTTTAACCTTCAAACTTAGACTTTATAAAAAGTGTCTTCTTATGCAAGCATAACATGTTTGGGTGGAATAAATGGGCAGGATTTACCAGCCGAAGAAGAAGAACTCCAATGGTGTCACTTGTGTATTGTGCCCTGGATGACAATTCAGAGTTCCCTACAGTGAAATAGCAGTGAGTGCTGTGCAGGTCCTGTAGTTTCTGTGTGTGTGTGTGTGTGTGTGTGTGTGTGTGTGTGTGTGTGTGTGTGTGTCTGTCTGTCTGTCTGTCTCCCTCTCTCCTGTCTGTCTGTCTGTCTGTCTCCCTCTCTCTCCTCCGGTTCATTTTTCAAAAGTAAGATACTGTTCTTATCTAATCTCTCAATCTCCTTTTCTCTTCTCAGGTTCGCAGTAATATTTTTCAAGCTACAAGGATTAAGATTACAAAAAAGTTATATAGAGATAGATATAGTTTTTAATTTTACATGTATATGTGTGGGCTGAAGTGTATATATGTGCATCACTTGTATGCAGGTACCCTCAGAGGCCACAAGAAAGACTCAAACTCCCTGTAACTGGAGCTATCAGTGGTTGTCAGTCACCTGATGTTGGTGCTCAGAATGATCAAGGTTTCTGCAAGAACAAGTGCCCTTAACTGCTAAGCCATCTCTCCAGTCCCTGAATATGTATATATAATTTATAACTTAGGTATACCTTCTCTTCTTACCGATAAATTCCTGAATTAAATGAATGAAATAGAGCTTCTTACAAGTGCTTTGCAGGTGCTTCAGAGACTTTCATTTATAGCTTCTTTGGTTAATTGATTAATTAATTACAGTGTTAGAAATCAAACTCAGGGCCTTGTACCTACTAGGCAAGTGCTCCAACACTGAGCTACATCCCCACTTTTACAAAAGTTCTTAAAATTTTGAAGTCATATTTTCCAAACCTGAGTCAGATAATCCTGCCACAAGAATGACAATAAACAAGAACATGCAAAAAGACAATGATAATAATAACCACAGGGTAAACAAACTTAGATTCCACACTTAGTCTTACAGACGGTATTAAAAAGGTTTTCAGTCTTTTTCCTCCTCTCTCCTTATTGAAATAAGTATAGTATCACAAAGAATCTTTTTAGGTTTATTTAAATAAAACCTGCTATTATACTTGAGAACAGGTTCATTTCCAGAGTGAGTCCCAGTCTTAATAATTCAGTAAGAAAAGGAGACTATAAAATAGAGAATTTGGCATTTATGCAGGGCAGATGGACCTAATTTATAATAAATACTCAAGCCAGTGTTCTTTGAAAGAAACTGTTATTTTAACTTATCTACAACATAAATTTTGCTGTCTTTTATACTAAGGCTTCAGAGAAACCTGGCTGTGAACCCTGACTTTCACTAAATGCATATATAATAGGAGTTTGAGAGCATTGTCTAAGCTTTCAGCTGCAATGTTCATATGTGAAAATGTTAATAGCTACCTTTTAGATTTTTTTCCAGAGAGATTGTGGTAGCATTTAAAAAATCCTAGCACAGTGTTTAGAACATGGTAAAGAATAAATAACAGCCACCATTAGTTTGTATGAGTTATATTCATAGATGCATGAGGAGTACTATTGCATGTAATTGACTTAAGTGCAATGACAGTAAGATTTAGCAACAAAGATTCACTACATAGAAGAGTTTGACGAACACAGTAGAATTAACTGGATTTGGGCTAGCACTAACTTTTTCATTTATATCTATGTAAGGGCTAATAATCAGTAAACGTCCTGTTTTTAGTGACACTATTTATTATTATTACAAAATAAGCTTATAGGTAGTGACTACAGAAAGATTGTCCTCTATTTGAGTGGGCCCACCCACCAAAAATAGTAAAGCTTTAATGTAAGTAGATATCAGAAATTACACTAATTTAAAATAGGATTTACTTATGTTTATAATGAAGGTTCTTTGATCAGCACAGACTGTGACACTCTTTCCCTGTCATGATGGATTGTACTCTCTAAAACAGTGACCCAAGGGGCTGAGCAGTTAAGAGCACGTGCTGCTCTTCCAGAGGACCTGGGTCTGGTTCCCAACACCCACCTGATAATCGACAACTGTCTGTAACTCCAGGTCCAAGGGATCCAATGGCCTCCTCAGGCTCCTGCACACAGGTGGTGCACATAAATGCCTGCAAGCAAAACATCCATGCACATTAAATAAAAAGAATCAAAACAAAAACACCAGGGAACCAAATAATCCTCTCTAGGTTGCTTCTGTCAGTATCTGTCACAGTAGGACGTTGTTCTAGCTTACAAAAATTGATATTTGTATCTGTTTTTAGATGACTTCAAACCTGCTTCTATTGATACTTCTTGTGAAGGAAATCTTGAAGTTGGCAAAGGTGAACAGGTGACAATAACTCTACCAAATATAGAAGTAAGTAGTTCTATATCTTACGATGGATATTACAGGATTGCCACTAATCGTTGATGAAAATATTTGTACAATTCACAGAACAATGGTTCGTTAAAGAGATGGATAAAAATAGAAAGCAAAATCAACATGTTTCAAACTATTTTGGCTGAAATAATTTTAAAATACTTTAATTCATTTAATAGTTTCAAGGAATAGCATCGCAAATGACTTGAAAGTAGCTGCAGGGATAAACAAATATTTATAAAATTCCCATTATAAGCCAGGTTTTATACTCTGAACTAGGGATGATAATAATAATGTTTCTTGCTTTCTGGTGTGATTTGTCATTGTGAATGAACACATAAACAAATATCCAATGCTATAAGTTAGAACACTTACAAAATTCTGTGTCTGCACTTAAACAGAACAAAATACTCAGCCCAGTGAAATCCTGGAAAGCTTCATAAAACAAGCAGTCATTGAAGAGCAAAGTATCAGGCAGACAGGAAGTCTAATACTCTGGCCAAGCAGAGCGTTATATAAAAGGAATT
>NC_050454.1:16978911-17016411 GCF_903995425.1 Onychomys torridus
TTCCTTCCTTCCTTCCTTTCTTTCTTTCTTTCTTCCCTTCCTTCCTTCCTAAATTCTTTCTTTCTTTCTTTCTTTCTTTCTTTCTTTCTTTCTTTCTTCCCTTCCTTCCTTCCTAACTTCTTTTCTTTCTTTCTTTCTTTCTTTCTTCCCTTCCTTCCTTCCTTCCTAACTTCTTTCTTTCTTTCTTTCTTTCTTTCTTCCTTCCTTCCTTCCTTCCTCCCTCTCCTCCCCCCCCTCCTTTCTTTCTTCCTTTCTTTTTCCTTCCTTCCTTCCTTCCTTTCTTTCTTTCTTTCTTTCTTTCTTTCTTTCTTTCTTTCTTTCTTTCTTTCTTGTTGAAATTTCCTTAAGCAGTTTAATTAGTCTGATCATTAGATACAGATTCTTTCAAAGTCCCAGAGCATAAAGTATTTACAAGAATGTAACATGAGTGGGGTGAAGGCCAAGTACTAATACAGTCCTCATTCATTCTAAAATCTCAGGAGCACAGTCTCTACTGTCCACATTACTTAAAGCAGTCTCTATTTTCGTGACAGAGTTTCTCTGTGTAGTTTTGGCGTCTGTCCTGGATCTCGCTCTGTAGCCCAGGCTGGCCTTGAACTCACAGAGATCCACCTGGCTCTGCCTCCTGAGTGCTGGGATTAAAGGCATGTGCCACTCACCTGGCCTGTCCACATTTCTATCCATGTTTGCATCTGAGCTACCAATAAAACCAACACAATCACAGCAACAATGACCCCATACCACTGGCACCCATTAATCTATTAGTTTTTGTTTCGTTGTTTATTTAGTTTCTTTCTTTTTTTTTTTCCAGAGCTGAGGATTGAACTCAGGGCCTTGCACTTGCTAGGCAAGTGCTCTACCACTGAGCTAAATACCCAACCCCTTATTTTGTTTCTTAATATCACTGTGACAAAATACCTGGCATTGTGTGTATGTGTGTGTGAACCATTTAAGGGGGGAAATTTTTTATTTTAGCTCAGTTTCAGATATTAGTCCCTAATCACTCAGTTTATTGATTGGATTCTGGAACCATGGTGAAGGCTCAGTTATTGTAACAGGAACAGGTGGAGATGGACACTGTCCAACGCCTGGCAGAGAAGAAACAGGAAATTGACAAGAGGCCAAGTATAACTTTCAAAGACATACCCATACTGACCCACTTCATCCAATCAGGCCCCACCTCCTATTAGTGTGTTCTAATTTGATTCTCTCATTGTATAAGGGATTGCACCTCTCCAGGGCAGCACGATAAGGCCAACCTTGTTAGGGTAGGTGTGGGTGAGCCAGCCACAAAATTGTGAGCATGGGATGGTTAGGTCATTTTCAATGACAGCAAGGACCAGACTGGGTGAGATATGAGTGGGTGTAGTCCTTTGAAATTCTCCTAGGAGAAGAAAGCTCTCCTTCCCACCTGACCTTGTTATCAGTGGCCAGCCATGCAGCTGGGATGGGGAGGAGTTAGCCAGCTGGCAGGAAGTTAGCCCAGTTGAACCTACTTGGTGGGTTATCTGTGGCTAGCAGCAGGAGAGAGCCCAGTGGCCTTCCAGAGAGGAAAAAAGTCTCAGTAGTGAGTATATTCTTTGAGGCAAGCGTCTGGGAGGAAGACCCTTAAAGTAGAAGCCCTTGGAGATCAGTTTGTCCCCATTCTTGGAGGTTCCCTAAGCCTTGATGGGGTTAATCTAGGAACTCTCTCTCTCTAGCTATCTACCTACACAAGAATCAACTAGCTCCTGTCTTCCATCACAGGCAACAAGCACATGAAAAGGCAACTGAAAAGACACACTATCGAAAGCCAGGAATTCCATCAGTCTTCTCTCTTCTATCAATTCACACCTTTTAAATTAACTAATGAATTTTTTCAAACCAGGTCTCTCATTGAACCCAGAGCTCACCCAAGACTGGCTGCCTGGCAAGCCCCAAGTCTCCAGCCCCCCAGTGGTGGGATTAGAGGTGCCTGCTGTTGTGTCTGGGTTATTATGTGGGTGCTGGGGTGGAGCTCAGCACTGTGACCAATTATGAGTCTCTGCATTAATTACAGAAAGAGGTTTCTCTGCCAGTGTTGAGAACAAGATTAACCTATGGGTATAAGCATAAATATTTAGGTGGTTGTTTGACGTGTCCACTTAGCAAATCAATACTGGTAGTTTCCTTACTAGGGCCTATGACCTCCCCATGCACGGGCTTGGGACCAGGTTTATGCTACTGATGTTTTTGAGAAGAGGCTTTGGTGTTTTAGTTTTGAAGACTTCAAACAATATTGGGAATAGATATTGAAGATTTGAAGGAAAATGATAATATTTAACGTTGAATTTAAGCTTGTAGCTAGGTGCCACATACCATTCCTTTCTATACTTTCCTAATGGTTTTCCTCATTTGATCTTAATTCACATAATAAAATAGGTTAGTATTGCATAGGCTAACCATAAGAGATTTCTCTGGCTTATTCTTTCCTCGTTACAATGTTGAATTATTATTGAGGCTTATCAGACTACTCAAGAGTAATTTTCTCTGAACATACTTATGTGGCAGCACTGGGCTCAGCACTTTGCAGACACACTCATCCAAATAGAGTTATTCCTACCATCCCAGGATGTGGAAATCGGCACAGAGGGGATAGGCAAGTTGCCCAAGATAGCACAGTTGTTATGTTTCTAAATCTAGACTGCGCAGGTCTACAGCTGGGCTACAACAGGACTACATGGTTCCTACTGTGACTCTAAGTCAGGATTCATTTGTTAGTTCTCTATTCATTTCTCTCTGAGTAGTAGTCACAATTTACATTTATAATTTATCTATTCCAATGTCTGCATCCTTCTCTAGACTCCTTTCTCAGAGCAGGAACCATCCCAACACTGTATCCCTGCCACAGAGCCTAGTATGCAGTCGACGCCCAATGAATGATTTCTGAATAAAAGCACGCAAGAATGAAGTGTTTCTTTCATGGAGTAGTGCCTCCCTCTGGTGGGATTTTAGAATATTGTCCTTAAACGGCTTCTTAAATCCACCCCTCCCCCTCTTGTTTTCTCTTCCCTCAGTTAATGGCCATAGTTACTTCGGAGTGGGCTTGTCACCCAGTAGTTGGCTTAGTGAGAGGAACTATGGAACTAGGTAATTAACAGGTGCCAAATTATGTCCGGAAGTCGATCAAAGCACATCTATCAACGACCCCTCGTACACTTTCAAAAGAGCCTCTTTCAGCCCCAAAGGGGTGGTCGTCTGTCCTGAATCTCAAGTTCTCATTATATGTTCCTTGGCATATAATGCTTGAAATAGCACCCGGATGCAGAGATAGTACCTTTCCTATCAACTGTCAACACTAAGGTGCAGCTCTCACCTAAGAGGGAATAAGAGATAGTTTATTCTAGAACTAAATATGAGTGACTATGGCCCCAGGAACACAGATTTAAATTGGTCTATATGTTTCTTTGGTCACAGTTTCACGGAGTTTTAATTTTTTTAAATATATTTACAGAGCAAAGAGAATTATAAATTAAGACATTTTTAGATGCATCGGTGGAAACATCAGGTAGGATGGATAAAGCAAATCAAGAGAAACCTCTTCTGTTGGGTTCAGTTGCTGAGCTTAGCTCTTCAGTCGGTGGAAGCTAAGGATCTGTTCCTACATTCCAAAAAGACTTACTTAATAGTCACAAGGATGTAACAGAGTTGTGTGACCAAACAAGTAGCTATTTAAGGTGCTGAGATAGCCCAAAATAATTCGGCACCGAAGCTGCCACGTTACAGCCTGGAATGTTTAACCGTGGATTGACCTCTGCTCACCCCCTCCGCCCCTTGTTACTTTAGTTCACGTGTTCCAAAAGAGGAAAGCAGCACAAATTAAGCTCTACCAAAAACCTTATTATTATTTTTTTACACACTTCTCCACAGTTCTGTTTTACAATTTGGAATATTTCTCCGAAAAAACCAAACAAAATAAAAACAATAGTAAAAAAGATACTTTCCTAATCTATCCACGTACAGGCAGCTCATTAGCTCATTTTATTGCCAGCACAGCCTCTCTATTCGAACCAGAAGTGGCTAAAAACAGAAGGAATGTTTTTAGGACAATCTATGAATGCATATTCAGGTGTTCCGCTCCTTTAAGGTCGCAGGCGCTCTACCACTTTCCCTTTCGCTAGCGGCTGGCGGAGGCCGGAAGCCATATATCAACGCGGGCTGCTCCTTCCTTCACGACTCTATGGCAGTCGGGTAACTCTAGCCGTGAGAACTCTGTGGTTTGGGAGGCCTGAGTTTGAAGGCTGAAGCGGGAAGATGGTGCCCTCAGCTGTCACCAGGCTGGGATTGTCCCGCATGGGAGGTGTCTGGGACTGTGTCGTGCCCTTAACAACTGAGAGGAGTTTGTTTGCAATGAGTCTTCCACGTCGGAATGGGAAACGGCAGCGTTCAGCTTCCGGCTCGACTCATTCTCGGGAGATGGTGATAGCTGTGTCAGCCCTCAGCTCCCGTCTAGGCCGGTGCTGAGTCCACCTCCCGGGGCTGAGACGCGGTCTGCAGGCCTCAGGGTCAGGTACTCCAACACTGGGCTTCAGATGGGCCCCCGAGGGCTGCAGCGGCAGGCACTGCAGCACCAGGACGGCCCTAGGGCCACTGGGCAAGGCACTCTGGCACTGGGACGACCGACGGCTTCAGGTGCATGTGTAGTTAGAGTTTTCCTGCCTGGCCCAGTCAGGACAAATCTCTCTTACCCGCCAGTCCCACAGTCGCTCAGACCCAACCAAGAAAGCACACAGAAACTTACGTTGTTTACAAACTGTATGACCGTGGCAGCCTTCTTGTTATCTACTTCTTCTACCTTAAATTAACCCATTTCTGTTAGTCTATACTTTGCCACATGGCTTGTGGCTTAGCAGTGTCTTTACATGTTGCTTTTCATGGCCAGGTTTGGTGGTGTCTCTCTCCAACCTTCTACTTCCCAGAATTCTCTTCTCTCTAGTCCCGCCTATACTTCCTGCCTGGCCACTGGCCAATCAGAACTTTATTTTACACAGAGCAATATCCACAGGCATACATGCACTATGGCACTGAGGCTGGGACTCCCCCTAGCCGCCAGCATGCCCAACTGATTGTGTTTTAGCCCGACACTGCCTATATAGATATTGGCATTCTTTGTTGTTGTTGTTGTTTTGTTTGTTTGTTTTTTCGAGACAGGGTTTCTCTGTAGTTTTGCTCCTGCCCTGGAACTCTGTAGCCCACGCTGGCCTCGAACTCACAGAGATCCTCCTGTCTCTGCCTCCTGAGTGCTAGAATTAAAGGCATGGGCCACCACCGCCCGCCTTGTTTTGTTTTTTGTTTTGTTTGTTTTTTGGAGTCTTTACAACTTCACAGAAACAACTTCCCAGTTGGCCAGATCCTGTCACCATGTTGAGGACTTGCTTCGAATAATGTCCTGTACAACTTAAGTTCTTAGACCAGATTGCCTGGTGTAGCGTAGGATGCAGGCTTTTTGTAATCCGAAGTAAAGCTGGAAGGGATTTATATTGTTTCCTCAGAATGTTAGCCCAATTCTTACTTGTTTTTTTGTTTTTTTTTTTTTTGTTTTTTTTTGAGACAAGGGCTTACCCTAGGTCAGGCAGGCCTGGGGTCTTGAACTCTTGATCCTGCTTCTGCTTCGCAAATGCTGGGATTACAGGCCTGCACCAATGCATCCCATAATGCTTTGTCTTTGGTTAGGCAGACATCTCAATTCTAAAATGTAAACAGAAACTTCTCTAACAGCCTTGTAATGCTCTCTGATCAATCATAGAGCGTCTTCTCACCTGCCCATCGTTCCAGACTCTTTATTCATTGTGTATAGCACACATTTTTGTTTGTGACTCTTAGGAGTTTTCAAAATTATAACAAGTAAATAAAAATTAGCTGGTATTTTTCTGTGCAGGACCAGTTTCTTGTGTCTTGATAAGTTTCATTTCAGCATGTAGGAGTTCCAACAGCAGAGGGCTAACTATTAAAGTTGTATGTTGGAGGTAATTAAATTGTTTTTGTTTTCCTGAAAGGGCCATGCAAGCAGAGAGTTTCTGATGACCAGATTGACCAGCTGCCACTGACAAATTGGGGACTCCTGAAAGCAGTTCTGGAGAAATACCATAGTTTTGGTGTAAAAAAGATGTTCGAATGGCAGGCAGAGTGTCTTTTGCTTGGACAAGTCCTGGAAGGAAAGAATCTAGTTTATTCAGGTATTCAAATTTACGTAAACTCATTTCACTGATGTTATCAGTGTGAGCGACTCTTTATTGGGGTGATTACATCTTTTAAGTAGGTGGGCAAGCACATGCTTTAACTAGAGAAAGTGGTGAAATATGTGGAGTGTTGTCATTTGTATACTGAAGTCTTGAAAGTTCCGTCATGTGGCAGAGGAGTGGAAGCAAGGCACTGGTAATTTATATAGTTAAAATTCCACTTGCTTAGTGAACGTGTGTCTCAGTGAATTTGTAACGGGGATGCCAGCCTGTTCTTCCCTTATTTGATCTCAGTTGCTTTTTCAGGGTGTAGACTTTATATATTCATAATTGAGCTGTTTGTGCAGGATTGTATGCACAAAACAATATGTAATACTTGATAAGATATGGATTTTTCAAGGGCAACTTCGATATGTACAATTGTGAACCTGTGTTTACTGCAATCATTTAAGGATCAAATTTAAGATACAGTTCCTTTGTGTCAGTTTTCTCTGAAGTTCTGAAGTCATTCATAGTTTTTTCAAGACAGGGTTTCTCTTTGTAATTTTGGTGCCTGTCTTGGATCTCGCTCTACTGTAGACCAGGCTGGCCTCAAACTCAGAGATCTGCCTATCTTTGCCTCCCAAGTGCTGGGATTAAAAGCATGTGCCATCACCGCCCGGCTATTCATAGTTTTTATTCTTTTTTTTATTCATAGCTTTTATTAAGGCTATAATAAAGAACTAGAATATTAACTAAGTTTATGTAATTCAGACAGTGGAGGTAGACTGATTGGCTTTGGGAACTGCATCTTTTTTTGTTTGTTTATTTGTTTGTTTTTTTGAGACCGGGTTTCTCTGTGTAGTTTTAGTGCCTGTCCTGGATCTCACTCTACTGTAGACCAGGCTGGCCTTGAACTCACAGAGAACCACCTGGCTCTGCCCCACTTGGGCTGGGATTAAAGGTGTGTGCCACCCCCACCTGGCTGGGAAGTGTATCTTTTTTTTTTTGAGCTGAGGACGGAACCCAGGGTCTCATGCTTGCTAGGCAAGTGCTCGACCACTGAGATAAATCCCCAACGGGAAGTGTATCTTTTAATGATTGTATGAATTTACAAATTGTAGGGTGAGGTGGAGGAGGGGGAGGCTAACTGACTTGGTAGTGCTGAGGATGAAATTACTTCCTAAGTATATAAACTTAGAAGAGTTGGGCACAAAGAAAGTACTCCTAAGTGCTCAGGAGTGTCAGTTGGTTGCTGTGGCGGCATGGTCTGGTCATTTCAGTTTCTTAAATCACAACATTGGTCAGCAGCTCACACCGTCATCAAGACATTTTTACCTTGGATGTATGTTGGATCTGTGGACTTTCTCTTCTTGGACCCATTACTTGGTGTAACTCACTGTCGTCCTTCTAGATCTGACAATACCCTTGTAACTCGTTTATCTTTTTCTCTGGTCTTGCTCTGCTCCTGTAGCCAAGGGGATCACAAAAAATATAACCTTTTCACTGTTTTTTAAGAACATCTTAGTCATTTTGCATTGCTTTCCAGATAGATCAAAAAATCTTTGGATGGTAAGATTACAACGCTCTTCTTTGTGGAATGTTTAAGCATTTAAAAGATTTTTCATTATGTATGTGTGTATGTATCCTTGTGTGGGTATTGGCTGTAACTGCAGTACCCACAGAGACCAGAAGAGGATGTCAGAGCCTCTGGAGCAGGAGTTACAGGCAGTTGTGAGCTCTCTGATATAGATGCTGGAATTCAACCCTGGTTGGTTGCTGGTCCTCTCTAAGAACAGTCTCTTAAATGCTATGCTATCTCCTAATCCCAGTTCCAGTCACTGCTGGGTTTTTTCTTTTCCTCTTTTTAAAATTTTCTCTCCCCTAAAGGATTTTGTACCCCAGGCTCATGAAATTACTGTCATCAGAACATTCCAGGCTCTTCCTCTGGGACTTTGCACATGGTGTGTCCGATGCTTGACATTCCTTTCCTCTCCCCATAAGTTTCTTTCCATTTTTGTTAGTTTCCTTATAGCTCCTTCCAATTTCTGTCTATCTTATTATCTTAAAGGTGCATAGCAGGACTTTAACCTATTCAGTCAGTTCTTTAAAAATTATAGAATTAATGAGGTACTCAGTAATATCCATCATTAATTTCTAATACAAAGACTTAAAAACCCTCTGTGTTTACTCTGAGACTATTTGGAAACCTAGTGTGGAGTCCAGGGCATTTGGGGGGTTAAGGTCTCAAACACTAGTTGAGGCTTTAATGATGTATTAGTCCTAGACTTTGTAATGCTGGTTATGGCTCACAAAAATTATTAATGCAGTATACTGAATGTTACTTTTTGTCATAATGATGTGGAATGATCATGTTTTAGCTCCTACAAGTGCTGGGAAGACTCTTGTTGCAGAGTTACTTATTTTGAAGCGGGTTTTGGAAATGCGGAAGAAAGCTTTGTTTATTCTGCCCTTTGTTTCTGTGGCTAAAGAGAAGAAATTCTACCTTCAGGTAATAATTTTTGCTGTTTGAAACAGTGAAAGGTTCATCATTGGTAGCTTTGGCTTTACTCATTTGAAGGAGGTGTGCAATCAAATGGAGAAGGAAGTTTCTTCTATCATATGTGTGTAGCTTTAAAAGCTGACTGTTAAGTCTTAATAGTTTAGTGGGATAGCTGGACCCGGTGGCAGAGGTGTGGGATGGGATCTACTTGAGAGTCTGTGGCAGGAAGATTTGTGGGCAATTTAGTGAAACCCTGTATCAAAAAATAAAAAGAAGCCTGGAGATATTATAGCTCAGTATTACTAACAAAACAAACCCAAAAGAGGGGATTTTAAAAATCACTATTGCATAAAGTAGGAAGGGACACCAAATTAAAAGGGCAGCTTGGGGGGAATACTGTATAAAAAGGACAAGCTTTTCATAGGAGGCAAAGAATAGCATGGATTTGCAAGGGAAAAATCAGCATGTTTAAGGAAGCATAGCCCACCCCAACTGAGGACCACTGAGAAAACTCAGGGACTGGAGGGAAGATTCTTTTGTGTTTAAAGGGGGTGCTCCATGTCTGTGGTCAGACCTCTGTCTTGTTAAATGAGTCATAGTTTACGCTGATGCAATATTCCATGGATTTTAAAGGCATTTTCACAAATAATAGTGTCCATTAGATAGGAAAAAAAGGACAGTTGTGATTTCTTGAGTGAAGTAGTGTGCTGTCAGAACAGAAATCTTTGTATAGACTGGTCAGGAGTCTGGATTTTAGTCCTGTGTTGCCAGACACACAACCTGCAGAGCCTTGTGGTTTTTATTTGTAAACTGAGGGAACTCACTCTTAATACTATAACTCAATAAACTCAAACTCTCAGAAGAAATTGATTAAATGAACATCTGTAAAGTTCCATGGTTTTACAAATTTTTTTAACGGTTATTTCAGAGGCCAGATAGCCAACAAAGCTGGTCCTACTCAGTGACCTCCTCTCAACTTAGACTCAAAGTAACAAAATGAGGAAAGGATTCCTTTTATTGAGAAGGTATGTTAGTTAAATGTTAAACCAAAAAGTTAATATCAATCCCACTGAATTTAACTTTTGAAAACTTTTCTTCCATTATATGGAAAAACTAGTCTTTTGTAGGATAAGAATATTTTCCTTGTAAAGTATAAATTTGTTCTCTAAAACATGCTAGTGTTAAAAATTAACTGCTTCCTATTATTGAATTAAACATGTAGAACCTCAATGTTTTCCAATTTCAATTTCTGTAATAGCTGTTAGAACTTAGATTATTAAAACATTTATTTCACTCATTTTAACAGAAATATCAGTGCTGAGCTTTAATTCTAAACATATTTTAGTATATGATTCTATTTTTAGTATGTGATTATAGAAGCCATTGCAATGGTCTTGACCAGAAACAACCATCTTTAAATAAGTTTGTCTATGTTCTGCAGTAGAACCCAACTGTAACTCATTAAATTCTAAGTTTCATCTGTATTATTTCTTTTTACTTCATTCAGAGTCTGTTTCAGGAAGTAGGAATAAAAGTAGATGGCTACATGGGCAGCACCTCACCTACTGGACGTTTCTCGTCCTTGGACATTGCTGTTTGCACTATTGAGAGAGCCAATGGGCTCATCAATCGCCTCATTGAGGAAAATAAGATGGATCTGTTAGGTAAGAAAGTTATAAAATAAAACAAGTATTTCCTGTTGCTGTTTTTGGTGGGATGAAATAAAACTGTGATTCCTATATGACCTATATGTTTATTTTCTGTCATCTATTTTTGGAGGCAAGAATTGGCAGAGGTAATATCGGGAACTTCATGTTTAAAAAAAAAAAAGTGTGTGTTTTATGTCTTTCTGTTATTGATTTTACTATCCTGCATTCAAATTTATTTTCACGTTTATTTAACTTTTATGAGTGTGAGTGTGTATGTGGCATGGCACATGGGGGAGGTCAGAGGACAGTGTGATTCTTTCAGATGTGGGTTCTGGATATTGAACTCAGGTCATCAGGCTTGGCAGTGAGTCCCTTTACCTGTTGAGCCAACTCACTGGCCCTTTGCTGCATTTTTGAAGTTTATAAAGACTGGCTATCCTTGAACCCCTGTCATTCCTTATTGCGACCTTCCTGTCTCAGCTCTGCCAGGAAGAGAAGGAAGCGTGCTGGGGGTGGCCCTGCCGTCCATACAGTTAGTGAATTTATGTCTTCATTATCGTATTTTGGTTCTACGGGATCTAGATTAGGACTGGATTCAGAAGCTACCATTCAATAGGGAAATGATAGTCACATAAACTGTTTCTGTGCTTGATGCTCTAGAAAGATTTTTCTCCTCTACCCTTAAGAAAAGGTCACTGTACAGAGGTAGGAAAGCAATGGTAGTAGTCGCAGTGGAAGCACTAAGTTTGTTAGCTTACCGAGAAAACAACAAAACAGTTGTAGTAGAGGAGAAGTGGAGGGTGAGAATCAGTGACTGGAAAGGCATGGTAAGAGAGAGAAATCACAATCAGTTGTCTTGTTACTTAGGACCTCATTGGCTTTAATTATCTTGGGGATTTTGGTTTCCAAACTAGGCAGAATAAATTCTTTTAGAATGAAAGTGTGTTGACATAACATATCATATAATATGAATTGTTGTTATCAGCAGTGGAACCATAGAATGTAAGAACCTAGGAGAGGGGCTGGGTGGTGGTGGTGCACACACCTTTCATCCCAGCACTTGGGAGGCAGAGGCAGGCCTCTGTGAGTTCGAGGCCAGCCTGGTCTACAGAATGAGTTCCAGGATAGGCTCCAAAGCTACATGGAAAAACCCTGCCTCAAAAAACCAAAAAAAAAAAAAAAAAAAAAAAAAAGAGTCAGGATATAGATCCCTAAAGAAATCTACAGTGAGCAGTGAGCCTGAAGCAATTGGAAAGAGTCTTCCAAATTTAAAAAACAAAGAACAAAAAAATGAAAACCCTGTACTAGATTTACTGAAGTCTACCAGGCCTTTGAAAAAGCTAGTGCCAGAGCTCCTCAGATTTTTCCATAAAGTAGAAAGAGAAAGGATGCTTCCAAACTCAGTTCACAAAGCCAGTAATGCTCCTTTACCAAAACCAGATAATGATAGAAGAATAACAGCAACGAGGAGCTGGAGAGATGGCTCAGTGGTTTAGAGCACTGACTGTTGTTCAGGATGACCCAGGTTCAAGTCCCAGCATCCACATGACAGCTCACAACTGTCTGTAATTGCACTTCCAGGGGACCTGACACCCATGGCAAAACACCAATGCACATAAAATAAAAATAAATTAATTAAAAAAAGAACAATAGCAATAAAAGAGAAAACTAGGCAAATTTCTATGAAGAATATAAATACAGAAATCCTTATTGAAACACTTGCAGACTGAATTTAACACATATTAAAAAGATGATGCACTTGAACAGGTTGGTTTCATTCCATGGATTCAAAGATTGTTTGGTATAAACAAATCAACAAGTGTAATACAGCACATCAATAGGACCAAAATGAAACAGCATACTATATGCAAATCCAGCATTGATAAAATTAGTATCTATTCATGATAATAGCCTTGGAGAAACTAGAAACAGGATATCTCAATGTAACAAAGGGCATATCTGTCAAACTATCCAGTTGTGGTGGTATTTTGTTTGTGATCTAACATAAAGCTTGCCTGAAGGTCAGAGTGCAGAGCTAAGCCACTACTTAACTATAGAGGCCAGGCAGTAGTGGCACACACCCCTAATCCCAGTATTTGGGAGGCAGAGGCAGATGGATCTCTGAGTTCAAGACTACCCTGAGCTACACAAGATTGATCCAGTCTAAAAGAGAAACAGAGTCAGGCATGGTGGCACACACACCTTTAATCCCAGCACTAGGGAGGTTGAGACAGGAAGTGATATGGCTGGGTGGGGAGAGGAATATAAGGCAGGAGAAGACAGGAACTCACCCCCTTTGGGTTGAGATTTTTTGTTTGTTTGTTTGTTTGAGACAGGGCTTCTCTCTGTTGTTTTGGTGCCTGTCCTGGATCTTAATCTGTAGACCAGGCTGGTCCCGGAACTCACAGAGATCCGCCTGTCTCTGCCTCCCGAGTGCTGGAGTTAAACACTTATGCCACCACTGCCCAGCTGAGGTTTTCTTAGAGGTGAGAACTAGTGGCTGGTTGCTCTGTTTCTCTGATCTTTCAGCATTTACCCTGATATCTGGCTCTGGGTTTTTTTTTTTTTTTTTTAAGACCATTTAGGATTCCTGCTATATCCAGTGTTATACTAAATGCTGAAAGCATCTCTAAAATCAATAACGTGACAAAAGTGTCCACTCCACACACTATTAAGCTTGAATTCTTAATAGAGCAGTAAGGCAAGAGAAGGAGAAAGGATGCAACTAGAAATGGAAAAAGTCGAATTATCCCTGTCAGCAGGTTACACGATCCTACACTTAAAAGGTGCTGCTGGGAAATTCTTAGATTAGCATATACAAGTAGGTGGTTTCATTGTGTACCACAGTGAACATACTGAAGTCAGGTGTAACAGGAATCTTAAAAAGTCTTATTAATAAAATCAAACCTGAGGCCAGTTATTGGGGTGAATGCTGAAAGATCAGAGAAGCAGAACAAACCACAGCTACCTCACCTCCTTGCCAGTTCCTCAGCTGGTCTTGTTTCCTCAGACTGGAAGCCTCTGGGTCCTCATCTGAATGAGTCTCAGCTGAACTGTGCTGCTCCAAAGCCTGAATGCTTAACTAGCCAAATGCTGATAGTTTCTGGTCTTCATGCCTTATATATTTTTCTCTTTCTGCTGTCACTCCCTGGGATTAAAGGCTCACTTTTTGGGATCAAAGGCATGTGTCTCCAGGCTGGCTGTATCCTTGAACACACAGAGATCTGCCTAGCTCTACCTCCCAAGTGCTGGGATTAAAGGCGTGCACCACCACCACCCAGCTTTTGCTATGGCTTGCTCTGATAGATTTTCCAGCCACCATTTTTGGTGTTGTATCTAGTGGCTGTCTGTTCTCTGACCCCAGATAAATTTATTAGGATGCACAATATTTTGGGGAACACAATACCACCACAGTCAGGCAGTCATTCCTATGTGTAGGGTGGGGCGTCAAAACCCAAACCAAAAAACCCACACTTAGGAATAAGCCTCACTAAGGGAAGGAGGTAAAAGGCCTCCTCACAATGAGTACACTGAAGAAGGAAATTAAAGAGATGTGCCATGTTGTGGAGTGGCAGAATTAATAGTGTTAAAATGGTCAGATTGCTGAAAGCAATTTACAGACTTAATGCAGTTCTCATCAACTTTCCAATGATATTCTTTATAGAATTATGAAAAGTAAAATTCTGAAATTCACATGGAGGCACAGTCTTGAGCAAAGAGACTCAATCAGTATACCTGACTGATTTCATGTTATACTAGAGCCACAGCAACAAAAGTAGCATACATGGTACCAGCACAAAAACAGATGTGGAGATCAGTGGAATAGAATAGAATATCCAGAAATAAACCATGCAGCTCTCGTCATGGCTCTTGTCAGCCAGTTCTTCTCAAAGGTGCATAAGATGTTACATTAGAGGAAAAAACAAAACAGCTTTTACAAGTACTACTGGGAAGACTGGACATCCACATATGGATGATGACACTAGATCTTTATTTCCCACCTTGTACAAAAGTCAATTGAAAATGAATCCTCCAAGACATAATGTAGACTTGAAACTGCTAGGGCGCTACATAGGGAATAGCTTAAAGATAAAGGCAAGATGTTCTGAATAGGATTCTGATAGCTCAGAAGATGTAGATCCGATGAGATTGCATCTATACAAAACCTGCAGAGCAAAGGATACAATTCCCAGTGTGAAGAAACAGCCTGTTAATGGGAGGCACATCTTCACCAGTTATGTATGTACTAGGAGAGTAGAACCCAGAATATCCATAGCAGTCAAAAATTAAACAACAGAACAAGTAGTCCAACCAGTGAATGGGGGAATGAATGAACCGAGCAATCAATGAATGGATATAGAATATAAAATGAAGCCATGAACAAAATCATGGTTTTAGGCAAATGGATGGAATTGTGATCATTATTTTTACCAAAGTTATCTTTTCTGTTATGTAAAATTTAGATTGAAACAAACAAACGAACATTAAAGGGACTGTTTGGGCAAAATAAGGGGACAAGTATGAGGGAGTATGGGATAACAGGTAACAAGGGGGTAAATATGTTAAGTTCTGTATTAGTCAGGGTTTGTTGGTTCTAGAGTAACAGAACTTACAGAATAAACCTCCATATGTAGAAAGAGGATTTATTAGAATGATTTACAGGCTGCAGTCCAGCTAATCCAACAATGGCTGCCTATAAACAGAAAATCCAAGAATCCAGTAGTTCAGTCCATGAGCCTGGATGTCTCAGCTGGTCTTCTATAGACGCTGGAATCCAAAGTAGAAGGCTCTAATGCCAGTGAAGGAACGGACTTGCTAGCAAGGTGAAGGCAAGCAGGCCAAGAGTGAAGCTCCCCTCTTCCTATCCTTATATAGGCTTCCGGCAGAAGGTATGGCCCAGATTAAAGGTGTGTCTTCCTACCTCAAGTTCTAGATTAAAGGCATGTCTTTCTATTTGAAAGGTCAGGATTAGAAGTGGATCTTCCTACTTCAAATTAAGCAAAAATTCCTCATAGGTGTGTCCTCTATTTTCAGGTTTTAGTTTCAGTTGTAGTCAAGTTGAAAGCCAAGAATAGACATCACAAGTACATTTCATGCATATATGAGAGTAGTTAGTGGAACCTATTATGTTGTACAACTAATATATACAAGTAGAACACACTATAAAAGTGAAAACTCTAAGACTAAAGAAAGCATTGGGCCATAATCAGTTGGTTGAATTCTTCAGGCATTAGACAAGGGCATTATGATTATATATTCAGCAGTAGGGTGATACTAGTTGTCGTAGCTTTAAAAATAGCTTAAAATCATCTCTTCATGGTCCAATTCTATTCTTTTTCAAATAGCTTTTTTTCTTTGTGTAGGGAGAATTGTCTCACTCTGTACCCCAGGCTGTCCTTGAACTCACAGTTCTGCCTCAGTCTCCTAAGTACTTTCAAAGATAATCAAGGTGTGTTTCCTAATAGTTAAAATCACTTAACACTGAAAAACTGAGATGAGTATTTATTATCTATTTGTTTCTACCAAATTACCTGTTTAGAAGTGTCTGAGTGGTCTCAATTGAGGAAATGCTGCTATCACATTGGCAGGAAAGTAAGCCTGTAAGGCTTAACTGATAATTGATTTGGAAGGTCCCAGCTCAGTGTGGGCAGTGCTGTCCCTCAGCAGGTAGTCCTCACATGGACAAGAAAGCAAACTGAGCAAGCCAGGAAGCAGCATTCTGCTGTGGTCTCTGCTGCAGTTCCTGCCTCTTGGTTCTTGCTTGAGTTCCTGCATGGCCCCCTTCAATGATGGAGTGTGATCAGGAAGTGTAAGCCAAATAAACCCTTTCCTTCCCAAATTGCTTTTGGTCATGGCTTTTATCACAGCAATAGAAGGAAGACTAAGATATGGGTTTGGTGGTTTTGTTAGCCCTGAGAAAGCTGATCACTGACTTTTTGTAGTTAGAATGTATGGAGATAGGATTGCTTAAGATCCTGAAAACATCTTGGAAGACAATTGGCCCTTATACAGAACTATATTTCAGCCTTTCCTTTATCCTGGAACTTTGCATGACTTGTAGGATCTTGTTATGACAGTTATTTGCCGTTATACATGGGCTGCTGAATCTTATAATTCTTAGAACTGTGCAATTTGCAAAAGCTCAAACTGGAAAATCCTTCTAGGAATGGTGGTTGTGGATGAATTACACATGCTGGGGGACTCTCACCGAGGATATCTTCTGGAACTTTTACTGACCAAGATTTGCTATGTTACTCGGAAATCAGCATCATGGTAAGTATTTGAAATGGCTGATTTCCTGGTATTTGTTGAAAAGATGTTGAGAAAGAATCTTTAAAAATGAAAAAGTAAGATTTATAGGAGTGTAGTCCCTTTTTTATTTAAACAAATTCATGGATAGTAGTTTGCTTTTGTTCTAAAACTGGTTCTCAACTTGTGGGTCGTGACCCCACTGGGGATCGAACAACCCTTTCACAGGGGTTAAGACCATTAAAAAACACAGATACATTAGATTACATTAGATTAATAGCAGTAGCAAAATTACCGTTATGAAATAGCAATGAAAGTATTTTTATGGTTGGGGGTCACCACAGCATGAGGAACTGTGTTAAAGGGTCACAGCATTAGGAAGGGTGAGAACCACTGCTCTAAAAGAAGTACTTTCAAACATTTGAACATTTCTGACTATTCATATTGACTAGAAAAACAACTAGCTTTATGTTCTTTCTCATAACTTGTGTCCATTACCTGCACTCAGTCCTTCCTAATCCCCTAATATTTAGCCTTTCTGGCTCACTTTTCTACATATTCTACTGTACCTACGTTTACATTTGTTTTCATAGATATATATATATATCATGAATCTTAAAGAGTCTTATTAATAAAATCAAACCTGAGGCCAGTTATTGGGGTGATTGCTGGAAGATCAGAGACAAAGAACAAGCCACAGCTATCTCACCTTGCTAGTTCCTTAGGTGATCCTGTTTCCTCAGGCTGGAAGCTTCTGAGTCCTCATCCCAATGGCTGTCAGCTGAACTGCTGCTCCAGAGCCTGAATGCTAACCAACCAAATGCTTAACTAACTACATGCTTTTCTCCTCTCGGCTGAACTGTGTTGCTCCAAAGCCTGAACGCTTAACCAGCCAAATGCTTAACTAACTAAATGCTTAACTCCAATTGCTCTAGTTTCTGGTCCTCACGCCTTATATACCTTTCTCTTTCTGCTGTCACTGCCTGGGATTAAAGATTGGTTTTCTGGGATTAAAGGCGAGGACCACCATACTTAGCTGTTTATAAAGTGGCCTTGAACACACAGAGATCCACCTGGCTCTGCCTCTCAAGTGCTGGGATTAAAGGCGTGCACCACCTGTTATGGCTTACTCTTCCCATTTTCTAGCCACCTTTTTTGGCTTTGTTCTAGTGGCTGTCTGTTCTCTGACCCCAGATATGTTTATTTCGGGGAACACACAATATTTCAGGGAACACAGTACCCACCACATTTCCCCTGTTTTTGTCTAAAATTAAAAAAAGTTTATAACTAATACAAGAAAAATTATCCAATAAGTATATACAATATATACAGTCAAGAATTACATTAACAATGTCTAGTCCATTAACATTTGACAAATTCAGATAAAAGCTCCATTTTATATATATTAACAATGTCCAGTCCAGTAACATTTGATAAACTCAGACAAAAAAATTTTCATTACTTATGATATTTAAAACAAGTAGTTCCTTTTTAAATGTAGGTCCAATAATTGACCTTTTCATCTGATCATATCCATATTCTCTCTTTTTTCTCTTCATGAAAGTTTCAATAATCTACCTTTTGTCATCTTTCTCTTTCTCTTTTTAGAGTAGATTCAATGATCTACCCATTTATCCTATTATTTCTTTATCTTTTTTCTCAGAGTAGATTCAGTGATCTACCTCATATCTACATTCTCCTTTTCCTTTTTTAAACAAAAACTCTATTTTTGGGTTAATTGTCAAGTCCTGTATCATTTGTCCAGCCGCTGCATAATGAGAAAGTGCAGGGCTTGTTTCAAGTCCTTGTTCAAGTAGTCTGTCAGGCTGGATCATCTCGAAATTGTCCTTAGCAGTTTGTAGTCCAAAGTCGATCTTTCCATGGTGTTAATGGCTTTACCATAGTCCATGTGGCATCATCATTGTGGAGTCCCATCATCCTTTTGAAGATTTCAAAGTCACTGTTAGGCATGATCATGGTTCCCTTTAGATTTTTTTTTTTTTTTTTTTTTTTTTTTTTTTTTGTGCCTCCTCTGTGATTTGGAGCAATCACAGTCTGATAAATGTCAGAGAACACAATACCCACCACATATATATATGTGTACATATGCATACATATTATTTTGGTTAGATTGTGTAATGAGGAAGAACATAAGTTTCTTTTTCTTTCTGAGATTGTGTGACCTTGCTAAGATTACACATTCAAAGATATACAGTTTTCTACAAATTTTATAATTACATTTTTCTTTATAGCTGAATAGTATTTGTGTGTGTGTGTGTGTGTGTGTGTGTGTGTGTGCACGCGCACGCAATCAAATATTCATTATGTATCCATTTGTTGATGGACAAATAGGTTCATTCCATTCTTTGTTATTGTGAATAAGGCATCAATAAACAAGAGAGTGCAAATCTCTATGGTAGGGTTATGGAGTTCTCTAGGTGTATGCCCAGGAGTGAAATAGAGGGATCATAAGGCAGTTCTATTTTTAATTTTTTGCAAAATATTTGAACTGATTTCTGCAATGGCTGCATCTCCACTAATGGTAAATCCTCTCCAACATTTGTTGGGTCTCCTATATTTGTGGTCACATTTGTTGATGGTAGCTATTCTGAGTGGGGTGAGGTGCTTTCTCAAAGTAGTTTTAATTTGCATTTCTTTGAATACCTTAAAAAATAGTTATTGGCCATTTATGTTTACTTTTTGAAAACTGTTTATTCAGTTCATTTGCTCATTGTTGATGTTGATTGGTAGTTTTACTTCCTTGGTGTCTAATTTCTTCAATTCTTTGTAAATTCTGGATATCAGCCTCTTGTCTGCAGTCTGGCTGGTAAAGATTTTCTCCCATTCTGTGGCCTATGTGATCTGATTGCTTTGTTTTATAGAAACTTTATCATCATGTAGCCCCACCTGTAGATACTTGGGGTTAGCTTCTGTGCCGTTGTTGGTGTGTTGTTCACAAAGCCCATACCAGACACACACCTTTAGTCCCAGGATTTGGCAGAGGCAGAATCTCTGAGTCTACATTTCAAGTCCAGACCAGCCAAGGCTGCATAGTGAGACCCTGTCTTAAAAACACAAAACAAAACACAAAACTTACAGAAGAAAATATAGAGGATATCTTTCAAGATATTTAGCTAGGCAAAAATCTTTTTTTTTTGTTTGTTTTGTTTGATACAGGGTCTCACTATGTAGCCTTGGCTGACCTAGAACTTGCTATGTAGACCAGTTTGGCCTTGAACTCACAGAGATTCACCTGCCTCTGCCTCCTGAGTGCTGGGATTTAAAATTTATTTTAGGTTTCAAATTAAAGTTGTTGATTCATTTTGAGTTGATATTTGTATAATTTTTGTATATTGATTTTTTGCTATGGGGAATTAAGATTTTTTTCCTTTTATATTTTCTACTCACCTGTACCCAGTTTCCTCCCATCCTCTTCAGTTTCTTCTTATCCACTCACCATCTTCCTATCCTCCCAAATTGGATTCTAATTTTGCTTACATCATTATTCAGTGTTACAGTGATATGGCATTGTTAACTCAGCTTAATAGTATATTGTGATTGTTTTTGCTTTTTGAAAAACCTGTTTGCTTTTCTTACCCTATTAAACATCTTTGTGGCTTGATGGCTTGGTTTTCTGCATACTGTGCTACATACTTATCCCTACCAAGTACCCAGAAACCATAACCAGAAAATGCCTACGTGTTCAGAGATTAAATAATACATTCTAGACTAATTTTTGTGTCAAACATGTAGAAAATGTTACAACTGACTAAGAAAAGCAACTCAGTGTATTAGTGAGAAGTTTAATAGACATTTGTAAGAGAGTTCCAAATGGTCTGCACATATGAAATGGCACAAAGCATCATTAATCATCAGAGAAATTATTCTTCAAATAAGTATTGCTGTAGTCTCTCCATACTGTTTATTATTAAAATAATTGACAATACAGTTGTCAGATGATGACAAGACTGTGGAGCAGCAGGACACACAGAATGTGGGAATGCTACTTTGGTATTGTCTCCCTATCACTCATTCCTATCACTCATTCAATTTGAATACCTGGCCAGTTGTGATCTAGTAATTTTATCCCCAGATCTGTACTCTAAAGAAATGTCTGTGTTTGTGTACCAAAGGCCATGACCAAGAATATCGTTAGCAGTACTATGTGTTACTTCCTGCATATTTCCTAATGTAGTTTTCGTTTGTTTTTCTAGCCAGGAAGATCCAGCCAGTGCTCTGTCTAATGCTGTGCAGATTGTTGGCATGAGTGCTACTCTTCCTAATTTGCAGCTTGTAGCTTCCTGGTTGAATGCTGAACTTTACCATACTGACTTTCGCCCTGTACCACTTTTGGAATCAATTAAAATAGGAAATTCCATATATGACTCTTCAATGAAGCTTGTGAGAGAATTTCAGCCCCTGCTCCAAGTGAAGGTGAATCATTACTGTTACATTTCTACTGTCAGGGCCTTAGAGTTTTCTACCAAGTTGCTAACAACTTTCAATTGTATAATTAGAGGTTATATAGTAGCTGAATGTGTATTATGTATCTGTTGGAATTAATATTAAGTTAATCAGTTTTACTTGAAGCAACTGATGAGAACAGTGAGAAAGAATGTAGTATACTTTTAATTTAAATTACCATCATTTCCTGATATATAATATAAATAGATTTTTTTTTTTTTTTAGTCAATGAGATTTTCCTATGGTTTAATTTACCTTTAACACTCACATGGAACACTGACATTTGTTAAATGTAGATCTACTATATAGTAAGTATATGGGAATGGGAGGATTATTGTCTTAAGAGCCAGACCTTACTCTGACACTGAAGAGAGGTACACAAAATGGCTGAGGTACCTCTCTGAGCCTTCTGTATGCATCTATAAGGTAGAGTATAATACCTGGTTTTGGTAAGAATTCAGTATGATTTTGTGTGTGTGTGTGTGTGTGTGTGTGTGTGTGTGTGTGTGTAAAAGAGAGAGAGAGAGACAGACAGACAGACAGACAGAAGTATTTGTAAAGGATGTGATAAATGAAAGCTCTCCCTGATACCCCTGCACACACTGCCATTCTACCAGCATGGAGGGGCTTCCACAGGGCATTCACACAAACTGCACTGTGCTTGAAAAATACACTTTCCATTGAGATAATACATCTCCTCCTTTACATCTGAGCTCACTTGTTTTCTCAGAGAAATCTCCTTTAGGTCTTTTCAAATCTATGAGACTAAAATATTGCAAATATTTCTTTTTCAGCACATCATGTGGTGGTTTAGTTTCTTACTGTGTTTCTCAATGAGACTGTAAATAAACCTCTTGCCAATTATGACTTTATTTTATTCAATACTGTATTTCCAGTATCTGAGGTTAGAGTTTAATAGACATGAGTTGAATGCATAAAATTTTTCTTTTCACTTATCATTAATGACATATTCTTATTGTACATGATTTTTATTATGCCTTTGAGTAAAAAAAAAAAAAAACCAACCCTTTTTATGGATCGAAGTGTAGCATTTTAACCCAGTGTGAAAATGTTTTGATGGTATGACTGATGTAGCTATTTCTCTTTCTTTTTTAGGGAGATGAAGATCATATTGTTAGTTTATGTTATGAGACCATTCGTGATAACCATTCAGTATTACTCTTTTGTCCATCAAAAAAATGGTGTGAGAAGGTAGCAGACATCATTGCCCGAGAGTTTTATCATCTGCACCATCAACCTGAGGGTGAGTGGCAGGTGGGAGGGAGCCTCCATCCTCTCTGTATCTGCAAGTAGAACCAATGATGATAGCAGCAGAGCACGGCTCTGGCCTGCCACTGTGTGACACTGTAACAATTAGATATTCTCGACAAGACTGCTTTTGTTGTTCTAATCCTCTTTTGTCCTCTTCATAGATAATGTGTGCATATTCTCAGGCTAATTGTCTTCTGACTTTTAGAGTACTGTGTATGTGTGTAAGGTTCTTCATTTTGGATCTGTGGGCTTTGAGAGATTCAAACTCTGGAGTCCCTAAATTGTATGCAAAATTACACATTCATACATTTTTTTTTTTTTTCTGGAGAAAGTGACTATGTCTTTCTTTAATGTCCAGAGGTATGACTCTAAAAAGAATCATACACATGTAGATAAAATCAGCTTTGGCGCTGCATATTTTATACATAATCTAATGCTTCATTTGAAGTGTGTAATTTGATGAACTTTAGTGTGTAGATCTGCTTATCCACCACTATTATAATCATCTGGAGACTGTTTCTTCCATCTCAATGTGCTCTTTTCTGCCAGTCTCCTCTCTGTTGTCAGCTGCAGCAACCACTGACATGCTTTCCGTCACTCTCAGATTGCTGTGCCTTTCCTAAACATTTCACATAAGTGACATCACAGAGTATGTGTATCTTCTGTAAACAGCTTTTATCACACAGCATGTTTTTGAGTTCCTTTCAAGGTATTGCATTGGTGAATTTGTTCCTCTTAGATGCTGTCTACTACAATAACTATTACTATGTGTTTTTACTGATTGTAGGATGGACGTTGTAGCCTCAACGTTTTTCCTAGCATGTGGTCATGTGGGATCTTTGCTCATTCTGACATCTGGTTCTCCCAAAGGTGTTTCTGTTGCTTGCTTTTGCTCCTGTGTTGAGGCCATACTTTCTTTCATGACTTGTATTTTTTGTTGTTGTTGAATTCTGGACCTTTTAGATATTTTATCAACTCTGAATATTGTTTCCTTTTTCTGTTCTCTCTTTTCATTTTATTCTTTCTAGGAAATTTTACAAAATACTTGATTGTTTCTTGAATATTGAAGGTGAAAGTATCTATGATGAAAGAGTTTTATGAAATTGAGTTTGTATGTTTAGTACTCAGTTTCCCTCCTTAGCCACTCCCTGTCACTTACTCCTCCTTGTGTCTTAGAAGTGAGTGACTTTGAAATAAAGGGTGTTTTTGTAGAATGAGTTATTATCACTGAGATTTTCTAAAGCTTCAGGCCATTGTCTTTGCAGTGAAGTTCTAGAACTGCAGACCAGATCTAGTCATGGGATTTTTTAGGGTACTTTATTACTTCTTTTTGCCAGTGAGTGGCATCATGAGGGTAGGCAGTCAGTATTCCAGCCTTGTAACAAGTAATCTTTGCTGGTGTTTGTACTGACTGTTGTCTTGTCCAGCAATGTGTTACCAGTGTAGAATCTCTGCCAGGCCGTCTTACCTGGTGCTGTCTTACATTGTTCCATGACAACTTACTCCTTGAGGATCAGAGTCTTCATCGTGTTCTTTTGAGTTTTGTTCTTTTGATTTGTAGTGGTGGTTCCTAAATGCAGAGTTTGGATTGGGGCTGGTCTGTTCTGTTTATTTTCTCCATAAAAATAGAGTAGCACACTTTTATGAATAAGTTGAAAATTTGGAATTATCTTACTAATTTTTTAACCTTAAAATGACTTCCTTTGGGCTGAGGAAGTAGCTCAGCTGTAAAGTTCTTGCCTTGCAAATACAGAGACATGAGTTTGATCTCTAGAACCACATTAGAAGAAAAACACAAAAGACGAGCCAAGGCTTAGTGGTATGTTTGTAATCCTCACACAAGAGTGGTGGTGACAGGTGGTGTTGGCCGTCTGGCCTAGCTGATTTGGAAGGTTCCAGGCTAGTGAGGGGCCTTGCCTCAAAAAACAGATGAAGACACCCGAGGAGCAACACTTGAAGTTGTTCCCTTCTCTCCACATGCATGTGCACACATGTTCATCTTCACACACATGAACTCATGCACACACACACACACACACACACACACACACACACACACACCACTTCTCTTAAAATAAATATACTGATGGGTAATAGCTTAATATACTTTTATTATCTTTCGCAAAATAAAGCATGGGCAACCCTATGTGTATCCTCAGAATTTTAAGAAAAGTTTACCTAAAAATTAAAAACACAAAGTATACATTAAAATAGTTTTTTAATGAAGCTTTATAAGTTTAGGAATCCAAAAGTCTGGGCAGTTCTTTAAGAAGGTAGGGTTCCTGTGTTTAAACTCTTACTAGGGAAGAAGTAATACTAAATGGCCACACTGGAAGGTACTGTGTGACTGTTAGATTAATGGCAGGAGCCAGCACAGTTTCCAGAGAGGACTAGGGTCCCAGGCAGCTGATGTGCAGGTTGGCAGGACACATCGTGAGCAAGGATTCAGATGTGTAGGCTTTGCTTGGTATGTTGGTTACTTTATTGTCACTGTGACAGAAGCAACCTAAGAAAGGAAGGCTTATTCTGGTTCACGGTGTCAGAAGGTACAAGTCCATCATGGTGGGGAGATTTGAGAGACTTCATGGAGGCAGAAGCAGTGAGTTGGCAGCAGGCAGGAAGCAGGTGGCAAGGGCTAGAACCACAGGTGGGCTTTACTCTTAGGTGTGTACCTCCAGTGGCCGACTGCTATCAGCCAGGCTTCACCTGCTAAAAGCTCCAAAACCTCCTAAAACTGCCACTGTCTGGGGACCAGGTATGAAAACATGAGCCTGCATGGAACATTGTATACTCAAACCAAACAAGTGATTGTCTTTCCTCCAGCAGGAGCCCTTTGATCCCCTCCTTTGAACATCTTGTCTTCTTAAAGCTGAGCTTCATCACTTTGGTATTGGTGAAATTATTAAGGCCACTCCACGTAGTTAAAAGGGAGGTTTATTTTGTAGGGTAACTTACAAATGAAGGGGTAGGTTGCAGGGTCTGGCAAAGGTATAGCACAGTCCGGCGGTGTTCTCTGGAGAACTCTGCTCGGTCTACCTCCTGCGTCCAGCGTTCCCAAACCAAGAGAGCGACCTCCTCCTGATCCTCAGTCTTCCACCCCCTCCTCTGCCCCGCCTTATGGGCGTGATCATTACTGAAGCCTCAATGGGGGTTGGAACTTCCAGGCCAATGCTGGGATGGCTATCCACTACACTTTGGGATACATTTTTAGAACTACCTATGAAGATTTACAAATTCTTGAGGTTCAAGTCACATCCCATCTTGGTTGTATTGTAGTGTTCTGGGTCAGTGGTTCTAAAAGATCCATGGCTGTATCTGAACCTGATATTTATTTTTGTCATGACTTAGCAGGTAACAGTCAGTGAAGCAAAGAAATTTGTACAGTTGTGATTTACTTATTTATTTGTGTGTGCGTGTTTGACAGGGTTTGTAAAACCATCTGAATGTCCCCCCGTGAATCTACAGCATAAGAGCCTTCTGGAAGTGCTGGATCAGCTAAAGCGTTCACCTTCAGGACTAGACTCTGTGCTGAAGAACACCGTGCCATGGGGAGTAGCATTTCATCATGCAGGTATTCCGTGTTTCTAATCTGTGTTAAGATGTGCTCATCACAGGCTGGAGCCATAATTCTGATTAAGAGTACTTGGTGCTCTTGCAGAGGACCTGGGTTTGATTCCCAGGACTTGTGTGGTGTTTGCCTGTAACTCCAGTTCCAGGGATCTGATATGCCCTCTTCTGGTCCCTGTGGGCTCCTGTACACATGTAATGCACCTTTATTCGTATGGGTTCATAGGCAAACATATAAAATAATAAAATATAAAAAATTTAAAAACCTCATCAGACTTTAGTAATTTCTTCATTTTTGTATTTATGTGAATTTATTTCTTGTTAATCACACTGGATACTTGTATATTTTATTTTAAGAAATAGTGGATTTAGTCAAACCAGAGTAAAACAAACATTTTTAAGCTTACTTATCTGAATTTTATAGCTATGCTAGATAATGGATTTTTTCCCAACCACTGGGAAAGTGAATTCTAAAAGTCTTACCTGTCTATATATTGTTTCCTTAAAATTGATGTTAGAGTGATACTTTCTACTTAAATTTGATGCTACTGTTTCTATTTATGTCAAGAATTGGCATAGGCTCACAGATACAGCAAAGTCAAATTTGTTTTGGAAATTGTCATTGAGTTGGAGAGGACTAGAAGTGAACAATCCTCAGCCAAACACTGGGCTGAGTCCTGAGAGTCCTGGTGAAGAAAGGGAGGAGGATTGTATGAGCCAGGGGGTCAAGATCATGATGGGGAAATCCACAGAGACAGCTGACCCCAGCTAGCAGGAGCTCACGGACTCTAGACTGACAGTTAGGAGCCTACATGGGGCTGACCTAGGCCCTCTGCATGTGGGTGACAGTTGTGTAGCTTTGTCTGTTTGTGGGGCCTCTAGCATTGGGATCAGGATCTGTCCCTGACACATGAACTGGCTTTTGGGAACCTATTCCCTATGGTGGGATGCCTCTCACAGCCTTGATGGCAGTGGGGAGGAGCTTGGTTCTGCCTCGACTTGATATGCCATGCTTTGTTGACTCCCATGGGAGGCCTTACCCTTTCTGAGGAGTGGATGGGGGTGGGGTGGAGGAGAGGAGGGAGGGGAAACTGTGATTGGCATGTAAAATAAAAAATAATAATAATTAAAAAAAAAAACAATCTGGTGGGTGGGCTGTCAGAATCACCAGTGTATAATAGTCATTGAGTGATGTGCTGGATCTGTGATCATACATGTTAAGATTGAAATCATAAGAATGTTTTCTTCAACAAGTATCTCAGAGGTTGTTATAAATTTGAAATGTGATCATGAGTGAAAAATCTGTGAACTCCGTATATAATTTCTGGTTAAAATGTGCTTAATAAATACTGGGGTGGAGAAGGAAAAAAAAGAATATTTTTTAAGATTGGACATTTATTCCTTTCAGTTTTTATTCAACTTTTTATCTTATATAATAGAAACATATAATTTTAATGATAAATAACCATGGTAAAATTTTAAAATAAATTTTAAAAATGTGTATATGTAAATACATATCCACTCACAAAAACACAGGGGTTGTTAATCAATAGTATGCTATTAAATTTAACCTGTTATCTGTTCTTATAACTAAAATTTTATTGGAACACAGTCCCACTCACTTGATCTGCTGCTGTTTTCTTTTAACAGAAGCAGGATAAATAGTTTCAGCAGAAACCATCAATTCTACGTAAAACATAGGTAATTTTGCTGACCTGTCTAAAAATGTCTAAAGATGGCAAATTATACTCTTAAATAGGTAGACTGATGATATTTTTTATTAATAATCTTAACTATTGTATAAAAGATCTTTAAAGGCTTGAAGCTGACTCTCAAATCTGCTTATATGTAGTCAAGTATATTGATTCTGTGGTAATATGTCTTGGGACCTGCATTTTATTTAGGTCTCACTTTTGAAGAGAGAGATATCATTGAAGGAGCCTTCCGTCAAGGCCTTATTCGGGTCTTGGCAGCAACGTCTACTCTTTCTTCTGGGGTGAATCTCCCTGCACGTCGGGTGATTATTCGCACTCCAGTTTTCGGTGGCCAGCCTTTAGATATCCTCACTTACAAGCAGATGGTTGGCCGCGCTGGCAGGAAAGGAGTAGACACAATGGGTGAGTTTGGGTATAGTTGTCATGCCATTGCTGACAGCCATCTACTTGGAAGTTGACTAATACATGGCTATTTCCCATTGTGATATGTTTCTTTATTGTGCAGTGCACTAATGCCGTCTTCTTGGGTTACTTAATATTTATAGTGAATATGATTTTCATTTGTTAACTATTGCTTTTCTCCTGGTAGAGAATTACGATCTTTCTTTTGTGTTGTGTGTAGTGAAATGATTCAATACTATATAAGTAACAAGATTTATGATTTTATTAGCTAGGAGATGATTTTAATTTCTACATCTACTCCCTTTTTCTTTTCTTTTTCAATAGGTATGGTGTATCTGGGTGTGGGTGCCCTTGCCTGTGGGTATTTAGATCAGAGGTCCACACTGGATATTTTCTCTTTTCATTTTTTATTTTCTCCTTCTTATTTACTTGTTTCAAATATTTTATATTTTTATGTACATTTTATGTCTGTGGTGGGGTATGCACATGTGAGTGCACTTATCTGCAAAGAACAAAAGAGGGTGGTGGAACTCTTGGAGCCGGAGCAATAAACAGTTTTGAGCTACCCAGCGTGAGTGCTGGGAATTAAACTTAGTTCCTCTGGAAGAAATCTTCTCACTCATTGAGGCATCTATCCAGGCTTCTTCCACCTTAAATTTTGAGACAGGGTGTCTCATTGAACCTGGAATTTGTCATTTCTTCAGCAAGCCTCCTGGATCTGTTTGTCTCTGCCCCACCATTGCTGAGGCTACAGGTGCAGGCCACCATACTTGGCCTTTATTTGGGTGCTGGGGGTATGAACTCAGGTTTCCATGCTTGCATATTAAGCACTTAAGCCACTGATCCATCTCCCTATCATCTCATGTAGACCTTCTAGTGTTTAATCTCAAGTCAAACAGGGTGCTTAAAGCTGAGGAGTACTACTTTTTGTCTCTAAATTGATGTAGTATCTAACCTTGCACCAGCAAGTAATGATGCTATTATCAGCAATCCAAACAAAAGTTTTGACTTAAGCAATGAAGTAGTTTTTTAATTAAATATCTAAAGAAGAATCAAAAGTTACTTCAGATCTTATTGTTCAATGTAAGACTAATTGCTAAATGGTAGTCAGTGTTTACTACTCTTAAGGTGGTGGGACCTGGGAGATGGAGTCTAAAAATGAGGTGTTCTGAAGTCTCATGCAATAGCTAGCTTTATTCAGAGCATCAGCCAATTGATACTGAGGATGAAGAAGAGTCACCTGAGTAAAGTCTGCATTCACAAGGACAAGCTGCACATGACAAAAACATGTTTTTCCATAGAGGCATTAAACAAATAACAATAGCCAGTTAATGAATAATCTGGAGTAAACTAACTTCTATCCGTACACCTTTCCTCTGATCCCTTGCAATCTTGCATAAAATACTCAGAGATTATCTAGTTTGGATTCCCTTTATTTAATCCTTTCTAGAATTTTATTTGGCAGTGATTTTCAGAGAATCATCATCTGTCCTTTTTCTGTTCAGAATATTTAGATTTTCCACCATAATGCTGCTTTTATTTTTTTTTTATAACATGAGAAAATTGCACAAGTATACTTCATTTTCTTTTTCTTAAAAAACAAAGAACAAAAACATGGTTTCTTACTAGTTTTTAATTGTTTACAATGGTAATTTGTATCTGCTTAAGTATTTTTCAGACATTTGTATCTATTTGATTTCCATAGTGATTTAAAGCATTTAGATAGTGAATGTTAGGATTTTTAGCAGCTCTTGAATTTTGTCATTTTATATATATATAGCTAGTATCTACATTTGCATTTACTTTATAGTATTCAAAATTTCTCTAATAATTACATAGTTATTTAATGATGCATCAGCCAGTTGGGGAAGAGGAAAAGCCCTTTTTTATAGTTCTTTGTGTTCTATAGCTGGTTCCTCACGAGTAAGGTGTTAAAAGACAGGTTAAAGAAAGTCTTCATCCAGCAACTCATGGAAACTGATGCAGACCCACAGCCAAACGTTAGGTGGAGCTCCAGGAATTGTATGGATGAGAGGGAGGGAGGAAGGATTGTATGAGCCAAAGGAGTCAAGGACACCTTAAGAAAGCCCACAGAATCAGCTACACAGGGCTTATAGAGGCTCACAGGGACTGAACTGGCAATCAGGGAGCCTGCATGGGACTGACCTAGGCACTCTGCACATATGTTACAGTTGTGTAGTTTGGTTCTCTTGTGGGGTTCCTAACAGTGGGAGCAGGGGCTGTCCCTAAGACTTTGGCTGGCTGGGTTCCTCACACTGGGTTCCTTTGCCCAGCCTTAAAACAAGGGGGGTGGGTGCTTAGTTTTACTGCAGCTTGATATGCCTTGTTTGGTTGATATTCATTAGAGGCCTGCCCTTTTCTGAATAGGAACAGAGGAGGAGTGGATTGGGGGAGAGGAGGATGGTGGTGGTGGGGACAAAGGGGAGGTTATAGGAAGGGAATGGGAGGAAAGAGGGGAGGGGAAACTGTGGTTGGGGTGTGTGTGTGCATGTGTGTGTGTGAGAGAGAGACAGGTTAATAGTGAAAAGGCATATCACCTCTATTCTGTGTTAATGTTTTAATTGTTATGTGCATGGAGGCTTCATAGCCAAAGCTATTAGATGCGGGGGTCTTAAGTTATTTTTAACAAAGTGCAGTAAAGTGTGACGAAGTGATAAGACAAAGGAAAAGCTGTTTTCCTAGGACAGCAGTTTATAGAGGACAAGTGTTCTTATGCTTGCTGCTTCTTCAGCTGTCAGCTACAAAGAATCTAGAAGCTGAGTAGCAGTGTGGTTTCTGGTAACACTCTGGTCACCTGTCCAGAGTTCAAAACCAGAGCCGTGATTTACAACTCTGTGCTCGAAACAACCTCCAGCACCTCCTGTCTCCTTTCAGTAAGTCAGAACCTGTCTTCAGCAGTGTCATATGAGAATGGATTGGAACTTAGATGTGTGGTTTGATTGTAGGTGAAAGTATCCTAGTTTGTAAGAACTCTGAGAAATCCAAAGGCATTGCTCTGCTTCGAGGGTCTCTGGAACCTGTGCACAGCTGTCTACAGAGCCAAGGAGAAGTCACTGCTAGCATGATACGAGCTATTCTGGAGGTAGGAGTCCAAGGAATCACCACTTACTCTTTTATACCTATTGAAAATTGAGTATGCCAAAATCTGAGGTGTTTTAGGAAGCAGATTATTGCTGGGCCATGGTGGCACATGCCTTTAATCCCAGCACTCAAGAGGCGGAGGCAGGTAGATCTCTGAGTTTGAGGCTGGCATGGTCTATAGAGTGAGTTCTAGGACAGCCAGAACTACAAAGAGAAACCCTGTCTCAAAGAACAACCCCCCCCAAACCAAACAAAAACAAGATTATTATATTTATACCCTTCCCAAGTGCGAATCTGTCTCCCACATATATTTAAACATAATACAGATATTCATAGTTCTTCAGGCTCTGCCAAATAAGCTGATAAATTTTGATACATCTACATATATATACACATACATGTATAAGTTTATATATACATATGCCTATATATTATTTATGAATATGTAGTTATTTTTGGAGTTTAATATAGCTACTACCATATCAACTTATTCAAAACAATTAAACAACCAAATGAGATGTAGTTCTTTTTAACTTGTGTGTGTGTGTGTGTGTGTGTGTGTGTGTGTGTGTGTGTGTGTGGTGTAGGGAATAGAGGAATAGAACTCAGCCTTGTGCATGCTGTGTGTGCACTCTGTTACTGAGCTATAACTGTGGCTCATCTTTTTTACTTTTATATATTATTTACTGCATTTTGAGTTTAAAGAAAAGATGACAACATGAACCATAGTTCTTCTAATATATGTGGACATTAAAATCAAATCAAGTTATAAAAAAATAAGCTCACAGAAGGGCTGGATCTGTGGTGCATGCTCCTTATTCTAGCCTACTGGAGGCTGAGATATGAGCTTCAGAAGTTTGGGGCCAACAAAGGCAATACACACTAAATATTAACTCCATATTTTTCTTCCTTTCACATTCTTATTGGGAAGTTGTAAGAGGAGTGTTTCTACATGTCCATGTGTTCTAGAGGAAGGAGCAAAGACTGATTAGACTCTTGGCTATGAGTCATCGCTACCTCTTTTATATATATAACTAGTTCCCAAAGTTCAGGTGCATTCTTTTTTGATTACAAGAAAATATTAGATTTACTTTCCCAGAAAATGTTATGTTGTCAGTAGGTATCATCTGTATTTGTAATGTATGAAGACAAAAGATTTAATAAAGCATCTCTACATACAGACCGAAGATATCTTAAGAAAATAAAGTCACTTCATTTACTTGATGTCTTGAGGCTCTACACGTCTTATAAAAATTACGGAACTTTGCAAACATTTTCTCCCAGATAATCGTTGGTGGAGTGGCAAGTACACCACAAGATATGCAGACTTATGCCTCCTGTACATTCTTGGCTGCTGGTGTAAAGGAAGGCAGGCAGGGAATTGGGAGAAATCAAGATGATGTGCACCTTGGAGCAATTGATGCCTGTGTGACATGGCTGTTGGGAAATGAGTTCATCCAGGTGACAGAGCCCAGTGACGGTGCAGGAGGTAAACACAAGCACTCATGCAAAAATGCCCGCTCTTTCTATTATATTCACTTTTTAGCTCATGCATTTCTACATGTTCGCTAAGGTTCTGCTTATTGCTTTGATGGGAACTGAGAGGGTTAAGTGTAGTAGAGGAGGCAGTGCTTTGTTTTGTTTTAGCCTTTGCTCCTGTATTCCCCGTTCCAGGAAAGGTCTATCAGCCGACACATCTTGGATCAGCTACTCTTTCTTCCTCACTCTCTCCATCTGATACCCTAGACATTTTTGCTGACCTCCAAAGAGCAATGAAAGGCTTTGTTTTAGAGAATGACCTTCATATTGTCTACCTGGTAAGTTCTATTTAAAAACAAAACTATTTACCTCCTATTGACAGGATCTCACTGTGTAGCCAAGGCTAGCCTGGGATGCTTAATCCTCTTGCCTCTAGCTACTAAATATTGAGATGTGTGCTATACCAGGCTTGCAGTGGGATTTTTAGAAGTGCCTTCATTACTTTTCCTGTTGCTGTGACAGTACAAAAGAGCTGAAGGAAGGAGGTGTTGATTTGGCCTCCCCGTTTGAGGGTGCAGTTCACCATGGAGGGAAGTGATGGAAGGAGGAAAGGTTAGGCTCCTGGTCCCTTTGCATCCATAGTTAGGAAGTAGGGAGAGACAAATGCTGGCGCTCAGCTTCCTTTCTCCTTTATTCTGTCCATCCACAGTTCAGGTGGGCCTTCCCAACCCAGTTAGTCTAGTCTATATAATCCCTTCCAGGTATGCCCAGAGGCTTGTCTCTGTGTGATTCTACATCCTATGATGTTGATGGTATGACTATCATAGAAAGTGTGTTTACATTAGGTCATTCTCTACAGTATAATAACCATTAGGTAGAGTTTAATATCATATCTTCAGTAAGAACCTAACCAGAAATCAATTTGTCACTGAAAAGCAGAAGTGTACACTTTGATGAGTAAATGAAGGGAGAGAATAACATTGAAATTTCATTAGAATGAGGACGTATCAGGAAATGCCTTCAATAAAATACACTCTGTGCAGAGGTTATTTTTTTTTCTCTTTTACAAATAAATAATTCATGGATAATAACAGGCCCAATGTTCTGTGCCTCCTAATATGACTGGGAAGAATCTTAAAGCAGCTCTTATCAGTTATCTGCCATGGCCTTAGCAATGCCTCACATATTAAACAGCAGCCATGAGTGTGAGCTCCTGACCCAAACTGTTGAATTCAACTTTTGGCTTCTACACTTAGTAACTTTACAACTTCAGATATGAAAACCCCTGCTCAACTTCACATGCTCACTGCCTTCCTGTTCTCTGGTAACCACTATTCTACCATATTCTGTCCTCTGCTTCTTGTAGGTCATATAGTGCTCTTTAAGTAAGTCAAGAGGAGAATGAGGAAATATGCAGTTGTTATTGTTGTTATTTTTAGTGCTGAGGATGGAGCCAATGGCTTTGTGCATTCTAGGAAAACACTTCCTCAGAGCTAAATTCTCTATCCTCAGTTATATTACTTTTAATATGTACTCATGAAGTTACCTCTATCAGCTTTGTTTTTTAAGGTGTAATCAGAGTATTTCAATTCTGTCTCCTCCTCTTTCTTTCCCTTCTTCCTCATTGTCTCATCACATCCTATCTCCAGTGTTTCTGATGGGAAGTTAACTTTTAATATTATTGGGTTTCCATTTTGCAAGGCGACTCATTTTTCTGTCGGTTCTTTCCTTTCTGTTACTGTGATTAAACACCAAAGCAACTTGAGAAGGAAGGGGTTAATTTGGCTCACACTCTTAGGTAACAGTCCATCATTGAGGAAGTCTGGGCAGAAACCATGGAGGAATGTTGCTTGCTAGGCAATGAGGCAGGCTCATGTTTTGTTAATTTTCTTATACAGCTTAGGAATATCTACCTAGGGATAGTGCTACCCATAGTGGGTTGTTGTCACTCTGAATGAATTAATAATGAAGATAATCCCCCACAGACATGTTTACAGACCAAAGTGATAAAGAAAAAAACTCAGTGGGGACTTTTTAAAGATGATTTTAGGTTGCGTCAAGTGATAGTTAATGCTAACTAGAACACTATCTTTGCTGCTTTCAAAATTCTTTCTCTCTCAGTTTGTGACATTATTATTATGATGCATATTGATGGAGATCCCTACATATTTCCTTACTTGGAGATTATGAAATCTTTTTGGATATGTAGGCTAGTGGCTTCATTAAATTTGGGATACTTGCTATGCACCTTTAATCTCATCACTTGAGATGCAGAGGCATCTCTATGACTTTGAGTCTAGTGTGATCTACATAGTGAGATCCAGGCCAGTCAAAGCTATGTAGTGAGAACTTTTCTAAAAACAAAACCAAAAACAAAATAAATAATAAAATAATTTTTAAAATAAAAAAAATAGGGATGCTGTCTTAGTTACATTTCTATTGCCATGATAAGACACTATGACCAAGTCAACTTATAAAAGAAAGGATTTAATTTGGGGCTTATAGTTTCAGAGGGATAGACTTCATATGGCCACTCAGTGACACTCCTCCTCCATCCAGCAAGGCCACATCTTCTAATCCTTCCCAAATAGTTTCTCCAAATGGGGATCAAATATTCATACATATGATCCTATCAGGGCCCTTCTCATTCAAGCCACTACATTCTACTCCCTGGTTCCCATAAACTTGTAGCCAAATCATAAAGCAAAATGCGTTCAGTACTCCCCATAGTCTTTCACAGTCTCAACACAGTTCAAAAGTTCAAAGTCCAAAGTCTATTCTGAGATTCAAGGCAATCTCTTATTATAATCTATTGTAAAATAAAAAAAACAAATTACATTCTTCAAACATACAATGGCACAGGCTATACATTGCCATTTCAAAAGGGAGAAATGAGGGCATAGTGAGGAAATACTGGATGAAAGCAAGACTGAAGCCAGCATGGCAGGCTTCCAACCCTGTAGCTCTGTGGCTGATTTAAGAGGCTGATTTCAGATGGCTGTCCCTTCTAGCCTCGCTGCTAGTGACACACTTTTCTCTCTTAGGCTAGTTTCACTCTGGCAAGTACTCCTTGGCAGATGTCTCATGGCTTTGATGTCTTCAATGTGTTGGGGTTTCCAGCACAATTCTGGCTTCACTTTCATTGCTTCATACAATGACCTTTCAGGACCTCCATGCAGGGACTCCCTGCCACACACCAGGCCTTGGACTTTCTTTAACCACAGAGAAAGATTCTACAACCCTATACTCATCTGTCCTTCATGACTAAAACCAGAACCATGTGAATGACACCATCAACATGGGGTGAACTCTGGCACTCTTGAAGCACATTTGCAGGAGCTTTCCTTGTTGTTACTTTTAGGCATAGAAAATTCCCCAAGTCTCACTTTTTACAAATTGAAAGCTTAGCTGGGTGAGCTAAGGGTACCACTGAGGGTACTGCTCCCTTTATTCCATTTTGGAACAGGTCTTTCTTGAATCTTATCTATTGTACCATAAGGCTTGATTCTAACATTAAGTTCCTTGGTGTTCTTTTTTGCTTCAAACTGTGCATTCTGTATTTCTTTTTGCCCTGATTGCTCTTTTTCATTATAGACCCACATAAGAATGATTACTAATAACTACAGGACAGAGTCAATATTAGGTTGTCTTGAAATCTCCACTGTCAAGGAAATAATAAACTACTTTTCATTTCAGCCTCAGACAGATTCTTAGGACAAGGGCAGAAAACAGCCACATTCTTAGCCAAAATATCACAGGAATGTTCTAGAGCCAAGTTGCTGATATTGCTCCGCACTAAACCCCCTTGAGCTGGGCCTCCATAGTCCACTTGCTCTCTCACTACTGTCTTCAGGTTCTTACTGGGATAGTCTGTTAAGCTCTGCTTAGAGTGCTTTCCTAATCCAAAGTCCCAGTCTTCCACATTCCTTCAAAAACAGTCTGGTCAGGTCTGTCACACAATACCCCATTCCTGGTACCAAGCTCTGTCTTGGTTACTTTGCTGTTGCTGTGATGAAACCAAGGCAGCTTTCAAAGAAATTGTTTAAGTAGGGCTTTCTGTTTAAAAGGGTTAGAGCCCATGGTGGTAGAGCAGAGGCTGGCCTCAGGAACAATTGAGTGTTCACATCTTGATTGGTCTACAAGTTGGAGACAGACAGACAATCAGAGACAGACAAACAGAGCGAGAGCGCACAAGTGAGCACGAACACTGGGAATGGCATAAGTCTTTTATTTCTAGCCCATCCCTGGTGACACACCACTTCCAGCAAGGCCACACCTGATCCTTCCCAAACAATTTTATTAACTGGGTACCAGCTATTGGAACAAATGAGCCTATGGGGGCCATTCTCATTCAAACTACCACAGATGTTTTTTAGCCTTAATTTTTTGAAATATTTTTAATTTTCTCCTCCTGGATTCACTGTATGTATGTTTGTACATTTAATTTTTACCACATCTCTCTGAAACTTTCTCATTTTTTCACTCCTTTTTTTTTTTTTGAGATTGAATATTCTCTACCAATGTCTTCATGTTTGTGGGTTTTTATTTTTCTTAAGTCTGTAATTTTATTGTGTTTTATTTAACTCCAGAATTAGTCTTTGACTTCTATTTAATAACATTCTTTTCATTTATGTCCTTTCCTTGCTAAGATGGTGTCATGCTTTATTTTTTTACCTTTCTCTTGACCTCCCTTCATCTCTCTTCTGTCCCTTCTCTTTTCTTCCCTTTTTCTCTCTTGTAGGTGGAGTTTTTCTGTTGGGACGGTGATCAGCTCTGTTCTGCCAGCTGCTTCCCAAATAACCATTCAGAGACTTATTACTAATTATAAATGTCCAGCCAATAGGCTTGTTACTGATTAGCTCTTACACTTTAATTAATCCATTTCTGTTCATCTGTGTGTTGCCCTGAGGCTTGTGGCTTTT